>NW_016803441.1:1287987-1300573 GCF_001698545.2 Rhinopithecus bieti | reverse complement strand
TTTTTTTTTTTTTTTTTTTTTTTAACTGGATACCCTTGCTTTCTGGAATCCCCATCAAAGAAAGCAAAGGGCTTATGGAGAGGAAACCTAATAAAACCTTAATCCTCTACTCCATCAATACTACGCTGCTCCAGTTAAACCGAGAGTTTGTGAGCTTCCTTTTTATTAAAAACTAATGCGCCACAGTTTTTGCAGGTTTGAATTACCCATAAGTATATACACCCCAAAGACATTTTGGCTTTGTGATGAGTTTCACTTAATGCTCCATACTGGGGTTATAATTGTGTATTCTCATTTTCTCACACTTACAAGGAAGGATTTGGATTTCCCTTGCCTCTCTGTCTTTATGGAAGAGTCAAGATGCTGACAACTTTCCTCTCAGACACCTGTGATTCTAGTTTATACCTGTAATAATCACAGGCATTGTGTCTCCTGTAATATCAACTTGTTCAAAGAGTAAAGTATTATTGACATACTTTTATTTTCACATAGTTATTTTGCTTTCACTGGCCTGTATGTACATATTAGTTTATTTGCATTACTGGGTTAACTACATATTGATTATTCTATATGTGTTCAGTTTGTGAGCATAATCTTAATATTTGTTGTGTTACAAAGGCTCACAATAAGAGCAGAAAAAGATATATTTTAGAAATATTAATGAAAAGAAAATGCCTTGGTAGATTTTATTACAACTAATGTTAACTATTATAGTAATTCGATTTGTTTCATCATAAATGAACAGAGATTTGGGGCTCCAAAACATGTAAAAAATGTTTTGAAGTAATTCACCTTAAAAGCTTCTATTCTGTAATAAACTATGCTGGCTTTGTGGGGGAACTTTCTGAGAGTTATTTCAGTATACAGAAACAAAGATTCTAATTGCTTCTGAACAATTCATCTTTAAAACCCTATTTATATTAGCAGAGAGAAATTAGAAATTAACTTTTTTTCAGCCAAAAAATATCTTCAAATTGAGTTTTCTTCTTTGGCAGTTTCTAATGAAGTTATATATATATTCTCACTTTATAATCCAGCAGTTCTACTCATAGATATATAACCCCCTCATTCCAGCAAAGTAAAAGCATATGTACATAAAAAGAGATATACAGAAGTTTCACTGCTACTTATAATACCAAAAAAAATGAGAAACATGAATGTACATCACTAGGAGAATGGATAAACAAATTGTGGTATATTCATATAATGGCCTACTACTCATCAATAACAAAGAAGAAATTATTGCCACACACAACACACAAATTAATCTCAAAAGTATTATGCTTTATGAAAGAAGACAGATACAAAAGGAATACATACTGCATGGTTCCATTTTATGAAGTACAAGAATAGGAAAAGCACACCTATAGGAGAGAAATTGGAATAGCATTTTCCTGGGTTGGAGATAAACTATAATTTTCCCTTGATACAAAAAAATCTCTAAATATGTGTGCAAAAACACACATACATATATATAACAAAACCTGCAGCAAAATATGGTATAGAAATTATTAATATCTGTGTAATACTCTTATCAACTCAAGTCAAATATATTGTTTAGCAAAAAAGCAATGTCATCCAACAGAATTTTTAGTGTAAATATTTATATAAATGTATCACATATATATAACATTCATATACATATTTATAAAATGTATACTCATGCATCATAATTATTAATTAAAATACACCTGTGAATAAAATAGTGAAATCTTTTATTTGGGGTTTTAAAGCATTCTCTATTGTCTTTTCAGTAATAAGCATATATTTTACTTAAAAAGGATATTTATATCTTGTAAAAGAATAAATATAGCAATTGAATTTAGCCTTATTAATTACCTTCTTCTCTCTAATGAAGAAAGAACACGAATTCTGTAAATTAGTTGTATGTTCTTTAATTTACACCATGTTACTGTATAGTTTTTTTCTGTTCACTTATTTCTTGAAATTTTTTACAATCCTTTACTTTGATCCTTCAAGATTGTACTCTTTTTGTCAAGTTGCTATTTTGTGAACACACCCTATTTACAAACTCTTCCATGATTCTGAACATAACTCAGGCCTAAAAAAGATTCTAAACACCAAATATGCAAAAAGCACATTCCAGGAGAAATGATATGTGTGAAACCATGGAGTGGTTTGGAAATGTGAAGCTGTTTAACATAACTAACTGAAGCCAATTACACAAGAAAGGCAATGAGATATGCAGCTTTTGAGACAAGCAATCTTATGACTGGAGAATGATAAGGCATGTGTGTGCAGGCATGTTATGCATGGGTAACAGAACTGTACATTTTATAAAAGGCTCTTAATGAAACACTTTTAAAAGAATCTCGAAGTGTATACATTTATTGATTATTCAAGTATATTTACTACTAGGTGACTCCATTCATTTCTAGTGTCTCTTGTTCATTTACTCAACAAACAATAGATGTGAGACCACTGGAAACAGGTATCAGAAGGGGTGTCTGTGACAGCAGTAGCTCAACAGATCTTATTTGCACTGAGAAAGAGACATAGCAAACAAGCCTGTGTGCTAAGCACAACCAAGGAGAAGTTGAGGGTGTTAGAAAAGGAAGGTTGATGATATAAGGAAAGAGAAGTGCTCACTAGTGACGCTGAAATCTCAGAATTTCAGTCAAGATGTATCGTCCATAACATGCTTTTGCTTCTCATGGTTCTAGTCACGTTTGTTTTAATCACTTTAGAATGTGTACCTAGTATCACTTACAAAAATATTTCAAACAATACATTAGGTATCTGGATAATCTGGCCAGCATCATGGACTCACAAAGACCACTTAGCAAACATAGTGGATTATCAAAAAAGACACTGAGTGTTGGACAATGTTGGTAACTGCACAATGTTGATGATTATGCCAGTCCCCTTTATGTGCCCAGGTGCACTCTTCCCCCAGGTGCAGTGTTAGCTACAAACAGTTTACAGCTGCCCCTTCTCTAAAGAACGACCCTCAGCTGAACAGAGGCTCCTCAGAGGTTTTGCTACCCTTCGCTAGTCCCCACCTCTTCTCCCTGGGGCCTACAGCCAATGACAGGAATACAAAATTCGAACAGGAATACAAAAGGCTAACCCTTAACCATCACTGATGTGAGATTGATTTTGCAGTGCAGTTCATGCTAAGCATTCTTCATGGGATCAGGCTGAAAGGAGTGCTCTGGCTGAAAGCTTGTCCTTGCTTAGCTCTTTCTCCTGCTTCCCACATTCCCTTACCTGTTCTTCCTGAATACCCCCTGAACAAACAAGAAATTCAATTTCAAGCTCTGCTTCTAGGAGGCCTGGACTAAGACAATGATACTGTCCTGTAAGGAAAATAGATGTGCCACGGTCAAGAATAGGCTGAGGCAGACATCTGATCCAGCAACACACAGCGAGTTTGGAGTGCAAGCACACAACTCCACTCATCATATAACCACGCCACGTGAAATGCATTAGGTGATCACCCACGTGAGCTCGTGCTTGGCTTGGAGCCACTATTGTATGTACAAGGTATAATTACCCTGCTGACACTGTACATATGGCTTGCACCTAGGCATGTGCCCATGACTTGCTGGCGCCCAGAGAAAGAGTAAAGCCATGTCGAAATTCCCTACCATTCCTCAAGCTGCCCACCACTCGTCCACCCACTCCCCTCGGTCCTCAGCTTGGGCTGGAACCTGACACTTGGCATAGCCAGCAGGATACTAAGGAGAGTGAGCCTTAGGTCCCCGCTGATTCTGGGTCAGCCATGCAGCCGAAACATTGGTTGTGGTGCCCGGTGGCAGCTTAGTGCCGGATGGGATCCAGTGGAAACCTGGGCAGGAGTAGATGGGTCCCCCGTGAGGATGGAGAAGGTGCTGAAACAGCTGAGCACCGAGAAGGAATGAGACTTTGTTGGCAGAGTTGGATGTGTGTTTTTGACTGCGTTACAAGAAGTACACACCCAGTCCCTGAGGGATGCAGCAGAGGTAAGGGCACTCCAGGTACGGGCGGGACACCTGGAGGCCTGGCTACAGAGCTTGGAAAAGGTATTAGACGTTGCTGTGAATGCAGGCCTGGGTCCGTTGTCTCGACCAGAGACCCCCACTGGGTCTGATACAGAGGAGGCTGTCGGTGGGACCAAGGGGTCCGCGCTGTAAAGAAGGGGAAAATGCGCCACCCTCAGGGGTCCCCCCACAGGAGAAAAGGGACCCCAATGAGTGACACACTGACAGATGTGGATAGATTTGATTTTGGCCAGGTTGACAGACAGAAAATCAATAAGCAGCCCAATGAAGTACTCTTAACTTTGTGGAGAAAGTTGTCCCCAGAGCAGCAATTCCAGAAAATGCCCAAGTGGGAGAAGGACATTGCTGTGCAACCCTGTCACGCCCAGGTGCTTCAACTCAAAGACTATGTGCTGCAGCCATGCAGGAGGTATAAAGCCTTTGCTGTTTGATGAGGGACCTGGCTGAAGTGCCCGGCTTGCGGGGATACCAGACAACCAGAGCCCACATGTGGAGCTGACAATCCACTTGTACCCCACCAATGTACAGCGAGTGCTGGTGCTGGTAGACACCAGCACAAATACATTCTGGAGGTGAATATTTTACACAGTTTGGTAGCTGTGCCGTCTATTGTGGACTTGATGGACCACTTGACAGTACTGAGACAGTACCACTGTGTAGTGGACTTGGCCAATGCCTTCTCTTCCAGAGAGCCAGGAACAGCTTGCCTTCATGGGAGGACGACAATGAACTTTCACAGTGTTGCCACAGGGCTATATGCATAGCCCCACCATATGTCATCGTCTTGTAAATGATACTATGCTAACCTCTGATTCTCTTGCAGATTTAGAAGTGGTAAGGCTCCCCTTGCCTAGAATTACAATCGTGCTACTGAGACCACCTTCCGGGCAGCCAAATGGGCTGTTCAGCAGGCACAAGCCCTACGGGTAGTTGATCCAGGGAGCCCATTTGAGCTGCATGTGCATGTGACCACACATGGTTTTGGCTGGAGACTATAGCAGCGCATGGAGCACTTGAGAACACCAGTAAGCTTTTGGTCTCAGCTATGGAAAGGAACTGAGCTCGACTATTCATTGACAGAGAAGCAGTCAGTAACTGCATATGCTGCCCTTCGGGCTCAAGACAGCATGGCAGGATGGATGACAGTCATCGTCCTGATAGCGGATGGGTGCATTCATGGATAAATGACCCCCCCAAACTGGGACGCACAGACATCCACTTTAGCAAAGTGGGGCCCATACCTGGAGCAGCTGAGTACGCTGAGTACAAGTCCCTTAGCAGCAGAGTTGCAAGAGATCTTGGGACCTGTAGTCCTAATGCAAGATAAGGTCATGGGGCCTGAGGCACCCCTAGACCCCAAGCCTTCACCATTTAAGGAAGGACATCCTCCATTCCCTATGGGGCATAGTACACAGATAGGTCTAGCCAAGGTGCTACTGCTGCCTGGACTGCTGTTGCACTCCACCCTAGTATTGACACCACATGGTTTGATACCAGGTGTGAACAAAGTAGTCAATGGGCTGAACCTAGAACAATGTGAATGGTGATCACCATAGAGGTGACAACTATGATAATCTGCACTGACAGCTGGGGAGCTTATCAAGGCTTAGCCTTGTGATTAACTACCTAGAAGTTACAAAAGTGACTAGTTGGTCACCAGTCCATATGCGGCCAGGCCATGTGACAAGACCTAGGGGAGGAAGGATGACCTTCTCCAACCAGGTATGGGAACGAACAGTAACCTGTTGTTGCCTGCCCCAACACCCTTAAAGGTAGGGAAATAAAAACCTGGCTTAATGTATAAAGCAACATTGGGGTAATGTCACCATGGGATGGTTGCCTGCATAACCTCGGCAGTTGTGCTCCCCTGTAATATACTGGTGACCTCTGGGTCAGGTGCCAACCCGGTGGGCCATCTCCCACTAGGAAAACTCCCCCCACCCTCAGCCTAGGGGGTGGAATGACCAAAAGCATATGTGTTAAACCTGTGTGCCGGAGGCTAGGTACCAGAGCTATGTACTACAGGCTTATGTGTTGGAGCCTGTGTGGTCCAGGGCCTGTGTGGGCCAAGAGCATATGTATAAGGCCTCTGTATCAGACGCTGTGTGTCAGGCCTATGTTGCTTTTGGTCTAGGGGGTGGAGTGTAGGAAAATGGCTGCTGGCGGTCGCAGAATAGGCCCACCAAGGTCAGACATGCCAGTCCAGCATGACTCAATGAGTATTGGAGCGCTGGTGCACCACCGTCACCTCCCATTATGTAGCCATGCCTACGTGAGGTTGGCATGAGGTGATCACCCCCCAAAGTGAGCTTGCTTGGCTTGGAGTCACTGTTGTACTGTAAAGAGCGCAATCAACTAAAACTGCTGCACTGTAATGAAGCTTGTGGGCCCGGTCGGCTTGGCAGCCCAGGTTCACGCTAGGCCCATTGGCTCCAGAGAAATGAGTAAAGCCATCGTGGAAACTCCCCTATGGTTAGTTGGGAGTGTTCTTTCGCTGCCTGCAAGCTTGTCACCCCCAGCTCGCGCTTGTCTTAGCTTGGCCCTGGAACCTGTATTTTTGGGTGACATGGGCCCCAAAATTTATATATGATTAATAGAGTATAGATTTATATATGTAAATAATATTTTAAAAATTATATATTTGGAATGTCGTTTATATACTATATACTAATGCGTATGTAATGATATTTTGAAGGCTTGGGGGAATCTTTGCTCATTAAGTGCTGGTTGCTC
Source organism: Rhinopithecus bieti (assembly GCF_001698545.2). Lineage (NCBI taxonomy): Eukaryota > Metazoa > Chordata > Mammalia > Primates > Cercopithecidae > Rhinopithecus > Rhinopithecus bieti. Next base: position 1,293,836 of record NW_016803441.1, on the reverse strand, counting down.
CCTATTAGAGTAGTAATGGGGCAGTACCCTACTGAGTCTTACTCCCTTCCAGCTAAGTATTTTCCCACTGATAACTGCCTTGTCCTTCTTTTAAGTTTTCACAAGTAGGGAAACATACTGTTGTCTTTCCAAATATTGTTTGACGGAGGACACAGATAAAACAAATAAATCACTTTTTTTAAAAAAATTAGAATTCATCACCCCACATATATGCTAAACTTTTCATGTCAAAAAAATGGTTACATCCATTTGATTGTAAGTTATTAGAATATCCTAGAATGAACACGATATCTGTAGCCCCACTTATGTCTATATGTGATAAGTCATTTTGAAAGAGTAGATTTTCTAAAATTACATTTTCTAAGATTAAAGAAACCTATAAATTCACTCATATAATGCATAGTGTGTAAAAGCTTAACAGCATGAGCGAATGATCACTCTGACATAATTCCATTAAAAGAATTGAACAAAGTATAACTTGATTTGGCGTCAATAATTTTTAATTATACACCTTTTCTAATCTTTTCACTTTGATAGATCACCACAACTGTAAAAAATGTTTTGTTAACTAGTTAAGTAAAAGTTAAAGAAAAAAACACAAGAATGTGCTTTTATCTGGAGGTTTCCCATTATATGTCTAAAGGTCCATTTGTTTCTAAAGTATATTGTACTTCTTTAATCAATGATTTAAAAAAATATATACTTAACAAATATGACTTGAATGTAAATTTTTGATTTCTGCCTTTCATTTTTGAATTAAATCCTGAATCTATTATTTCTGGAATCAATTGAAAGCTCAGTGTGATATTAACTGCCTTAAGATCATACTTCTTTAAGGTTGATTGGGCAGATAAATATATATATATATATATATAATATTTGTCGTTGTTGTATTTAAAAGGTATATTTTGCACAGAAGGACTAATTTTAAAAATTTAGCCAGTTTTTAAAAATTATCTTTCATGAATGAGAAAGGTAAAAGATCTAAGTACATAATAACCATGAAATCAAACATTTATTATACACGAATTGTAATAACTCTTAACAAGTAACAACCATATATATTTTATTTCCTAATTCATCAAATAGTAACAATACTACCACTGCTAAAACATTCAATAAACCAAATTAGATACTTAGGAAATAAAATAATTAGCTGCACTCAAATAAAATATTAAAAATATGCCATAAAAGATGCAAATTTAATTGCAAGAACAGTTTCTGTTCCATTTCTTCGGGCAACGCCTGAGGCTTATTATCTTTTTTCTAGGTCTCAAAATGGCAGGAGGTAACCAATGCTTTTGGTAGTAAAATATAATAGCAGGATCCCAAATTTTAAACAGGATAAAAACTATTTTTCCAATAGTGACATTACTAACTTGGAAGAATAACAACTAACAGGATACACAGTGAGAGATACAGATATGTTTATATGTGTATGTGTTGTAACTAAAACCAAAACAAGAATGAAAATTAGGTATTACTTTAACCATCCTATATATAATATTCTTTAGGGAATAAACATCTTTTTTTAACCATATAATATTAGACTCGTTTATAAAGACAAACAAAAACAAGGAATACATTTATTGAATGGAATTTAAACATACTTACAAAATTGCAAAAACTCCCTTTCCTGGTAAGCCAGGTGATTGTAAATGTTCTCAACAGTGGCATTACATGATTTTTAGGCAGAACAAGTCCTCTTCCATGGGACTATCCCTGGCCCCACCCACTAAATGCCACCAGGTTTCACTGTGACAATCAAAACAGCCTCACCCATTTTCAAAAACTTGGGGTGGGGAGCTGGGAGGTGTGAGAGGGTGTTATATCAGCCCCTGGCTTTTGATGATCGATCAAAGGTCTCAGAATGGAGCAGGCTGAATTCAATAAACATGGTCCTACCATAGTAGCTCTGTGCTCTTAGAAAAATTCCCTCTCTGTGCCTCACTTCATGCTTCTGTAATATGTCTTTTTCTTAGCAATTGTTTGCAAACCTCCCAGAATCATTGTATGGAACAAATGAGACATTGACAGTAAAAAAGCTTTGTAAAGTATCAAGTGCCATCCAAAATTATGACATTTTGTTTCATTTAACAATTATCCTATGCTGTCCTTTTCATGTTGGATTGGAGAAGATTTGAGGTTAAAAAGAAAGTGTGCATTACTGTTTAATTTGGACACAGTATAATTTGGAGGCTGCAGTTTTTTCAGTTATCAGGCCAGAGGCAATTTTAATCTTTGACCCTGTGCTACAGCCTTAATGAGGCCACATAGTCACCTGCTGGTAGCTCCAGAGGTGAAGAAAAAGAAGCTGGTACTAGTAGGAATTTAATAACCTCTTTAGGTTTTGTTCCAAAAAATCCAATCTTGTTTAAGTGGAAGCAACAACAATATGCCCATTATAATTTAATTCTATGGATTTAGGAAATTACAGATTTTCCCATTCCATAGATTTGTTTTCAATATTTCTCAACACATGTATATTCAAAAACATGCACAGTATATTGCTATAGAGGGTATACAAAACCCCCTCATTTCTTCATTACTGAAGTTGAAAGATCATTGCTTGCTCTCCTAAGAGGCTTATAAAGCTGTCTAACTTTTAATGGCAAATAGCAACATATCACATTCTGACTTGCTGTGAACTTGTGCCATATACCTTAAGGGTGAGAAAAGGCAGCTGTCACTTTATACAAAGAATGGTGCTTCTATAATACAGTGACAGAATTCACAGTGTAATGCATGATATTGCAAGAATTACTGAAAATGACTCAAATTTAGATTTGATCCTTAAAATTGGTTTTTACCTTTTAAATGTTTAATAAATATGCATTATAGAAGTGTATGTATAGACATATGTATGTAAAGAATATATAGGAACGATAGTACTTAGGTTCTACTTTTGACAGGAACTCTTATTTCATAGCATTAACGACTTGATATCATTAATAGTTTATTAGAAAGCTATAGAATTTACATTAAAAAATATTCAGGCTGATTGTTCAATTTACCAAATTTGTTTCTTGCTATTTCTTCACCACAGAGGCTATATTCAAATAGCCTGAAATCAAATATAAAATTATAATTAGATTAACTACACAGGTAACTTCCCAATGTATTTTCAATTAAAATACATTTTAAACAAAATAAATCACTTAAGATGAGTGACATTATTCATATTCTAAATGTGCTATTCATATAACTCCCCTTAAATTTGCTTCTGTAACTCTTATTGTTAAAAAGTACTGAAAATGGTTTGAAAAGTATCTTTATCAGATTTATAACCATTCATTACCATTATCAAATTTTATCAGTTTATATTTATATAAAAAAAGCCCCAGTACACAACGTCCTAGTATGGAGGAGTAAGTTCAAGAGTTGTACTGTACAACACGGTGACTATAGTTAATAACAATGTACTGTATTTTCGAAAACTGCTAAGAGAGTAGGTTTTGTGTTCTCACCATAAATGAATGATACGAGGTAATACATATGTTAACTAGCTTGATTCAACCATTCTACAATGTTTACATATTTCTAAATAATAGGTACATAACAGATACATACAATTTTTATTTGTCAATTGAAGTTAATTGATTTTAAAAAGAAAAGCTCAGCTTATATATAAAAATGATCTCCAGTGATTGCCTTACAAATATAATTTCCCATATTTTACATCAGTGAAGCAACTTCAGATTCATACACATTTCAATTCATACACATGTATGATTGTATCCATCTCACACAACATCACAGCACCTCACACAAACACACACAGAGACAGCTTTTTAAAAGAAAACTTGCAGAGTACATTTCAACCAAGTATGTCTGGGGGAAATTAAACTGGGAAATGGAGACCATTCATGGAGTCTCAGTGCAGGAGTGTCTTCCCTTCTACTTAATCATTATGTGAAAGCTGTCATAAATCTATGTCCACTGATCCACTTGCATTTGGCATAGGGGTTGCTAGATTATTTATCGAAGGGATTTCTGTCAGAGTGGGATTAAGATGTCCTAAAAATTCCCAAGTGTGCAATTCATCACAACACAATTTAGAGAGTGAAAAGAGAGCCACAATAGACCTTGGTAGCAAAGTGGAAGTGAGTGATAGGTGAACCGAAGCCCCCAGCTTGATCTAAAGAAAGCAGACAACATATACCAACAGTGTCAATCAAACCGCCTCATAAGCAGCCCCATGAATATAAAACAGGGAACAAACAGATTGGTTTTTCTTTCCTTGTTCCCAACAGTTATAAGAAGATACATTCCAACACTAATGAGCTTGTTTTGTATATATGCCAAGAAAGTTTTATCTCTAATTTTTTCTTATAACCAAAGAAACAAAACACGCATTATTTCTGAAATAATGGAGGTTGTGAAATATTTTATTTTGCCAAATTGTTCCCCTACATAGCCAGTGCCACATTTTGCACTGTGTGAATCAAATAAATCTTGCCTCTTTGTTTCTAAAATTAACAAACTGAAGTATATTTTGGTACTTTCAGACCCACATTTATAACACAACCTAAAAACATCCCCAATCTAAGTGTGAAACTTAAATCATCATGTTAAACTTAGATTTAAAAAATTAAAAAGAACTGCTAACAATAAAGCAAATGTCACTATGTACCAGAATTCTTTGTGGAGGTCAGTAGTCAAGTTAGTCAAATTTTCTCAACTTAAATATAAAATCAGTATTTTTCACAGAGGCTATTATGGATAAAATTATGGTCCCCAACATTAGTGCGTGGCAAATGGCTTGCACTGTAGAAGTATTTGTTGAATAAATGAATTAAGAGGGTAATTAATAATAGGTTCATTGATTTATTTAGTTCAAAACAGTTCTTTTTAAAATTATGCTGAATTTGCAATAGTTTGAAACTGTAATTCTAATCTTATTTGAAGCATGCCTCGTCTACTCTATTTATTGGTCTGATATGTTATGAATATATTGGAAAATGTCACCTTAGAAGGAATAAACATCTCTGGAAAAAAGGTAACAATATTGACTGTTCAGGTCTCTTGGATTGGATCTCAGATAGTGGGTGGGAGTTGAGACTGTCTCCCATGCCAGAGAACTATAACCAATAATTGTTAACCTTGATCTGTGACTTCAGCAGTAAGGGGTCATATGAGCTGGGACTTAGAGATATAGTTTTAGATTATTGGATGGGTGTGTGCAGGCTGTTTAGAGGTTATTGGAAATTGCACTGTATCTGGGGTAAAAGGAAGACAACCAGACTCCTTCATTTGGAATACGGATTTTTGCAGAAGTGTCTGTTAGTTCAGCATAGGTATCAAGGGATTTCAAAACAGTCATACCTTCTGAGCTAGTAATTTCTCTCTGGTCCTAAGAACAACTCCAGTTAGGTAAGGGGAAATGTCTAATGTACAAAGATGTTCAACAAAAGAATTGCCTCACCGTTATCCTGTTGTTTCCTTTTTTCTATTAAATTTGAAAACAAGAAACTTATGAAATAATATAGAGATGCTCAATTCATGTTTGTTTAATGAATGGGTTAAGTGCTTAATATGTTAGGATTAGAACAGTAATAATATATGCAGTAGAAAAAAATACCTGAGGTTTTCCACATGCTAGGCACTGTGTTAAGAGCTTTAAAACAATTTTCCCATATGATGTAATCTTCACATATGTGCTATAAGGTAGACTCTATTTATATAAAACATTATTGTTTATATGTTTTCATTTTCTATCTGCATAGCATCTCTTCTTTGATAATAATGGCACCTCAATTTTTACGGTGAGGCTCCTTCTAGAACACTCTCAACTCATTTGCCTTGGGACAAGGTTTTTTTTTTTTTTTTTTTTTTTGTAATAAAAATTT
>NW_016803441.1:1279281-1287685 GCF_001698545.2 Rhinopithecus bieti | reverse complement strand
AAGTTCTTTTTTTCTTTTTTATTTATTTATTTATTTTATTTATTTATTTATTTATTTTTTTATTATACTTTAAGTTCTAGGGTACAGATTTTAGGTTCGGGGGCACATGTGCAGGTTTGTTACATGGGTAAATTACATGTTGCGGGGGTTTGGTGTACAAATGATTTTGTCCACGTGTACACAATGTTCAGCTCCCGCTTATAACTGAGAACATGCAGAATTTGGTTTTCTGTTCGTGCATTAATTCACTTAGGATAATGGCTGCCAGCTGCATTTGTGTTGCTGCAAAGGACATAATGTTGTTCTTTTTTATGGCTGTGAAGTATTTTCTTGTGTAGATTTACCACATTTTCTCTATCTAATCTACTATTGATGGGCACCTAGGTTGATTCCATGTCTCTGCAATTGTGAATAGCACCACAATAAACATAGGAGTGCATGTGCTTTCTGGCCAGAATGATTTATTTTCCTTTGATTATATACCCAGTAACGAGACCGCTTGGTCAAAAGATAGTTCTGTCTTAATTTCCTTGAGAAATCTCCAAACTACTTTCCACAATGGCTGAACTAATTTACATTCCCACTGGCAGTGCATAAATGTTCCCTTTCTCTGCAACCTCACCAACACCTGTTTTTGTTTGTTTGTTTGTTTGTTTTTGTTTTTGTTTACTTTTTAGCAGTATCCATTCTGACTGATATGAGAGGGTATCTCATCGTGGTTTTGGTTTGCATTTCTGATTATTAGAGTGATGTTGAGCATTGTTATATGTTTGCTGACCACGTGTATATCTTCTTTTGGGAAGTGTCTGTTCATGCCCTTTGCCCATTTTTTAATAGGCTTATTTGTTTTTTGCTTTCTAAGTCTCTCATAGATTCTGAATATTAGATCAGGGCAGGAGAATTTAGTCAGAAGGCATATAACCAGGACTAATCAACGCTCCATCATCTTGATCCAAATGATGGATATAAGAATAATCAATGGATATAAGGGTTGCCAGATCTAGCAATTAAAAATATGGGATACCTAATTCAATTTGAATTTCAGACATACAATGAATCATTTTTTAGGATAAGTGTATTCCATGCAATGTTTAGGTCACAGTTTTTAAAAAAATGATTCATTGTTTATCTGAAATTCAAATATAATTGGTGCACTGAATTTTATCTGGCAATCCTACAAGGAGCAATGGTAAGACTCAATCCAAGACTTATACTCAACCATTGGACAAGAAGTACTTCCTTTTTCCCTTGCAGTAGATGATTTTGTAGAATATAAGCCTACAGTTACTATATGCTATCTTTTATTCAATATGGGGAAATTCAGCCTGGGAGTAAAACTTTCACAGAGAATAGCAGACTCAAGGTTCATGTCAGCAGATATGGATGCATTTTATATCATTTGAAGAGATATGGATGCAGTCATGGCTGAAGCCATTTGCCCTTTAGACTTTGTCTGAACTGGCACAATTCAAAGTTTATGTTCCAATACATTTTTTATTGAAACATAATTTTTGTTTATGTCACATGGGACTGAAATATGCTCATAAAATAGGTCATTATTATCCTCATAAATGATGAAACAGGTATTGCTTTGATAGATTTAAGGTTTCAGAGCAAGTATGTGGTGGAATTGGGAAGACAAGAAGTCTGGGTACAATATCCTAGTTCTTTTTTTTTTTTTTTTTTCTGAGATGGAGTCTCACTCTGTCACCCAGGCCGGAGTGCAATGGTGCGATCTCAGCTCACTGCAACCTCTGCCTCCCGGGTTGAAGCAATTCTCCTGTCTCAGCCTCCTGGGTAGCTGGGATTACTGGTGCCTGCCACCACACCCTGCTAATTTTCATATTTTAGTAGAGACAGGGTTTCACCATGTTGACCAGGCTGTTCTTGAACTCCTGACCTCAGGTGATCCACCCACTTTGGCCTCCCAAACTGCTCGGATTATAGGCAGGAGCTGCTGCACCTGGCACAATATCCTGGTTCTTAAGTAATATTATAGACTGTTTTTCAAAAAGACAACTATATAACATGATAAACTGCAAGTTAAGTCTTTAAAAAATATTTACACACACAAACAAAAAGGAAGACATCCTCTTGAGGAGATAGTCTTGTTGAGGCTGGCAGAGTACAGGACCCCTTGGGTATATTTATCTAAGGTCAGACAAGGTCATAACACTTCCAAGTAAAACAGAAGAAACTCAGCTCTCCTTCCTCATCTGTTTGTACTTCCATAAGGCTGTACTTTTTCTTGCTACAAAACACCCACTAGATTTGAAATGCAAACTCACTAAAACCAAAAACTAAAACAAAACCTGCTTTCAGTTAAATAATGGAAAAATACACACCTAAAATACAAATTTGATCATGCCACTCTCCTGCTTACAGGCAAAGCACACTTTCTCTATGTTGAATGTAAGAATTTTAATTTTCTGACCATTGTCTACTCTTCTGTACTCATCTTTTGTCAATCTCCACTTGCACTTTGCTGACTTGCCACACTGAAATTCTGGCAGCTGTGTACAGACTCAAGCTTTTTTTAGCCTCAAAATATCCTACACTGTTCTGTGTACCTGGAATTCCCTGCTTACCCCTTTTCCACCTGTCTTCATCTACTCAGGCCACTATAACAAAATACCACAAACTGGCTGGCTTTTAAGCAACAGAAATTTATTTCTCACAGTTCTGGAGGCTGGCAAGTCCAAGATCAATGCACCAGGAGATTCAGTGTGTGGAGAGGGCATGCTTTCTGGTTCATAGATGGTGACTTCCTGCTCTGTCCTCTCATGGTTGAAGGGACTAGCCAGCTTTCCGGGGTTTCTTTTATATGGTTACTAATCCTAGTGGCCAGAACTCTACCCTCATGACCTAATCTACTTCCAAAGGCCCCACCCTTAATACCATCACCTTGAGGATTAGGATTTCAACATGTGAATTTTTCAGGGACATAAGAATTCAGTCCATTGCAACACTGGAAAAATTCCTACTGACATTTGAAAAGTAAACTTACCTAACTCTTCTGAGAAAGGCTTTTTTAATCTATTACAACCCTTCCTAAATTGGTGAGATAATGCTCTTCTATTTATGATACAATTCAATAGTTAAGATGCCTGTTTCATGCTGTATTGTATGCTCTCATTAAGCAGTCATTGGGTGCAAGTTTCCCTCAGGGACTGGGCAAGCCCTTGCGTAAGGTGGGTTTTTTGTTTTTTTTTTTCTCTTTTTGGCTTAAGACCATCAACTGCCAAAAATCCCAGAAGCTGGAATAGTAAGGATCTCAATCCTCAAAGAAGATTCTGAGTGAGCAACACAGCACACAATATCCAACTTGGAAGTTATAGAAGTCTGGAATAAAACTATCTCATCAGAAATCAGAAAAAAAATACTCTATAACATATAATAAAGGGCATAGTTAACACAACCATTTAAAATAAAAAGCACTGTAAATGACTGCAGCCAATCCATATATACAATGGATTCTGTTTACAACATATCAAAATTATTAATTGTAGCAAGTTAAATATCAAGAAAATCAATTAACTCTTCAATTTCCTGATAACAGTCTTGTGACCAAAAATAATTTACAAACCTCCAAAAAGTTAAACTATTATGAAGTACTCTAAATAGCATAATTTATTATTTCAGCTTTATCAATAGTCTCTTCCTTTTGGTGAGACATTAACAAAAGAAATATCATTTAAGTCAGCATCTCAAAGAACAATTAATTCAAAGAAAGTTTAATGAAAGCATTTAGCCATATGTTGAAAACAACCCAATAGTCCCATAGAGAGTTTCTGCTAAACACAGAAATTGACCCTCCTGATCTTAAAGCTTGAAATTTACATTTGTCTTACGTGAGTTTCTTCCTCAGGAAAGGAACTTCAGGCCTCTCCAAAAAAAGGATGAAAGAAATGAAACTCCCTAGATACCACACCCAGACAAGCCAGACTGCTCATGCATCATAATTTCTTCCTTGGCCCTCCATTATTCCTGTTTTCTTACATATTGGTTCATTTCTTCCCTGCTATACAAAACTCTAGTTTTACTAGTCAGGGAGATGGATTTGAAGCTGAGCTCCCATCTCCTTGGCTGCAGCATCAGATTAAAGCCTTCTTTCGTGGCAATACTTACTGTCTCAGTCATTGGCTTTCTGTGCAGTGAACAGCAGGACCCAGACCAAACCCCAGGGTGTTTCATTAACAGTATCAGAACCATAATAGCAAGCAAGAAATCTTGTAATTTCACTCCAAATAAATCAAGAATTGGAGTCTCTACATTTGCATTTCACATTCTATGAAAATAAATATGATTTCTTAGAAACCTGAAATATGATATAGCAATAAATATTACCTAATATATAATTAAGCTCTAATGTAATTCATGTATGAGTTCTTCTATAACTTTTTTTAAATTTTTTCCTGTCACTTTATTTTCATGTTCTAACATATTAAGCATTTAAAATAATTTTAATTAATAATTCTTTAAAATTCAATGCCATATTATTTTGTTACATATTTCTTATTGACCATGATTTCTTCTTTTACACCAAAATCTCCTTGACAGGAATTATCTTCTTGAATCACTAAAGTTCAGAATTTACTTCACTCAAAAGAATGTTTTTTGAATTAATTCTATCAGTATTTTACATCTTGTTTTATAGTGAGATGCATTTATTCTGATATGCCATAGAAAATTATATGCAAGAAAAACACTTCCCAGAATCAAATTCAATTTGACATGAAAAAAGATACAAAATAAACCTTAATTGTGCCTCAGAAAATAATCTTAACTAGTCAAAAATCATTTTGCCTCTAATTGAGATCTTTCTGCTCAGTGTACTTTGTCACTTTATCACAGGTTTCTTGGCCATATTGTCTAATTACAAAACCATGGCTCTTGTTTCTTTATACAGAGATTTGTAAATAGTTAAATCAATGGAAAAAATGCATCTTAAATGAAGCCTGTGGTAGAAATAATTTTTCACAAGTGGTATGTCAGTTCAGGATCAATTTGAGAAGTTCCCAAGCCTAAAACAATCCAATGGAGAGGTCATAAGAAACCAGAAATTAGAGCCCACCAAAACAAAGATCAGTAACCTATTTTCTTGTATAGAACAAAGGCGTGACTTTGCAAGCACTGTTGCCTAAAAGTCTTTTCTGGGAAATTTTTTTATTCACCTTTTGTTTCCAAATATTCATTATATTGTTTAACTGTCTCACCACACAAAGCAAATCTTTCTGGACAGAGTAATAACAATAGAATATGAAGCAGTTTATCAAAATCAATTTGATTTGCTACACATTCATGAGATATTTTATTGTATACTCCAAACTTGCCTTTTCAAAATCAAACTGCTGGTTTATTCTTTTTTTTCTGAAGCATTCTGAAGCTTAAACCATCACAATAATGAGACAGTTTGCTCCTAAGAATGGTTCCATTTTATCAAGTATTTCAGCTATCCAAAGACCAGACTCCTAGCAAAATCAAGTAGCTAAAGCACAATGAATCCAAGAGGAAAGACCAAAAGGCCAGAATGTCCTGGATAAGAAATAAACGTGCATAAATAAGATTAAAAAAAAAAGTAAATATATCTGTCGAAAAAAAAAGAGCCATACATTCTAAACTTCTTGATCTTCAAATTGCAGTAAGCCTAAATGCAAAAACAAAAAAAAGCTGGATAAACCTCCTCCAATAATTATATTTTCTACAGATACAGTGTTGAAGATGTTTTTAATTACATTATATGACATTCTTTTTATGTCAAACCAGTGGAGAATTAATGTATAGTTGCCAAATTTATAAGATGCTATTTCCTTTATTTTCATAATGTCTTTGACCAACTCCATTAATGACAGAGGCTCAGGATCTTTTTATTAACATCATCTTTCTGACTGACCAAGTTTGTGAGTAAATTTTTAATTTGTTTCTCTCTCAAGCACCTTTTTCCTAGACCCTTAAAACAATATACTTTGAATTAATTGCAAGTCACACACACAAAGTGACAGTATCCTGAAGCTATAAGATTTAAAACTGGACAATCAACTAATAAACAAAAAATAAGATGTTTTACTTCATGTTACATTGATGTCTGTTACATCCAGTCTTTAAAAAAAATATATATACACACACACACACACACACACACACACACACACACACACACACACATATCAGGAAAATGACTGAGTATGTCTTTAGGATATAAATAAATTTCATGGCTATGTCCAAATAAATTCAGTCCATTTCCAAAGTCAACTAAAAAGTTTTTTTTTTTTTAATGAAACAGAGATAGAAAATTTCAAGTACAACTATAATTTCAGCGGTTATACGGTGGTCGTTATACTGTTGCCAAAACTGAATGATCTATCATATATTCATGGTAAGGATTTCACGAAAAAAACGCAAAATCTCTTGATCCATCATAATGAGCATAGGTTAACTAATTTAAAATAAAAAATCAAAATAATTTAGAAGCTATTAAAATTCGAATTGTTTTCAAGCGGGTAATTTGGATAGATTATATCACTAAACAGTCACTTCATTTTGAAAACTCCTTTCTCTCAGTCTCCGCGTCTTTGGTCATTTTTTTTTATTTGTCTTATGTACTTTTTGTTTGGTCACCATCAATTTAATGAACCTATTTTTTGCCACCATCATTATAACTGACACACCTACATGTACTGAATTTTTTTTTTTTTTTTTATGTGGGAGCTACTATGCAGGGCTTCACCAAGAATACATTATTTATTTTTTAACTCTCAGGAAAACCCTTTCAGGCAGACACTATTTTTATTCTCACTTAAGATGTACAAAAACAGGTCCATAAGGAGGCTCACTCTTTTATTCACGTTCAGACAACTCGTAAGCAGTGAGCCTAGAATCAATGATGACAGTTTTCCACCAGACCAAGAAGTACTAAGCCTGAAAGAGAAGTACTGCTTCTCTTAGGAAACAGCAAAGTAATTTGCAGACTTTATTCCAGATTGTTTTCTACTTGCTAATATGTCCTGGCAAAAATAATGGCACCTTACTATAAAATAGGAGTGTAGAACTGTCTACATCACATATTTATAGATTGTTTAAATTATACATTTATTAATTACCAGGAAGTAAGTACAGAACCAACATGAGTGACCTAACTTCTAATATTGACAAAAAATTACTTTTCTCTGTAGCAGCTGAGGAATAGACACAACATACGTTGTGTGTTGTGATATTACACTAAAACTCAAGAAATAGAAGTTTCTTAAAGCTTTGAAAGTTTAGTGCAATGTGGAATCTTAAACTCTATTAATAAACTTTAATCCTTTATTACATTAAAACACACTGATCTATCTACTCATGCATTAATTAAAATCCCAAAGAGTTAGATATTTGGATTAATTTTTAAATATTTCTATATTATCAAAATAAAAATATTAGCCTATATTTTAAGAGAAATGAGCGTATGTGGCTAAGTTTTGCCTAAATGGTCTTCATGTGATCCTCCATTTAATAAGGCAGCATCTTTTCTCTATTCTGGGATGCAAATATTAATTGTAAATCATAAAATTTACTAAAAGGTGTTATTAAAATCAATTCACTCGTACAATGGTATGGCCTAAGGAATTTACAATGGCGTGAGGTAGCTACCTAATAAATACTTGTCTAAAAAGCATTAGAAGTCTTTGGGATTGCAATGCCTTGAGACCTATACAATCTGAATTCATGCAGAAAAAAGTAGCATAGGTCAAATCTCTGTTATTTAGTAGGAAATAACTTGATAGTCTGTATTATTGACAATCACCTAACAATATAGTATACTTCATAAAATTATTTTATATATTTTCTAAACTTGGAAATAAGCATAATTGGTTCTACATATAATTATGTTTTTCAATTTCTGTATCACTTAAATGAAGACATCATGATCCATTCCACATCTGCATTTCTGTTTCCAATATTAACAAAAAATCATAAACTTAAGAATTTTTGCTGTTTATGTGTGACATTTAATATATAAGAATTAAAAGGCTATCCACTATCTATTGTAAATAAACAAAGAATTGTAGTCAAATTCTAGGTGACATTAAGTTGTGTTTTAATCATTTTAGAAAGATTTTCAAAGAATGTCATTTTCTTTGAATAGCAAAGACCTAGTCTCAGCTTTCTGAAAAATTTAATAAACTAGAGAACTGTCATAATAGTTAAAGTAACTTTAAATTTATACATGCTTAAACAAAAAGTACAAGCTTGACTCTTAAATTTCAATTACATTTAATTAGGAAATATCTAAGCATATTTCTCATCTATGCCTTATGATTTAGTTTTATCTTATTCTGATGAGAACAACATTTAAATATCAATAGTTAAAGGTACCTACCAAAGAATAGCATATTCATGAAAAATATTTGAGATTTAGAAAAAC
>NW_016803441.1:1243361-1276329 GCF_001698545.2 Rhinopithecus bieti | reverse complement strand
TCCCCATGATAGGCCCCAGTGCGTGATGTTCCCCTTCCCGAGTCCAAGTGATCTCATTGTTCAGTTCCCACCAAGAGTATTGGGAGCAAATGAATGAAGGTTGTTCTACTCCCTGGATCAAATGAACTTCGTAATTGTAACAGAAGAGGTGAGCTATCACGAATGCTTCCTCCTCTCCGAAGACTTCCCTGCCATCCTCAAGTCACATAACTGCCTACTGCTTTCGACTTTCTAATAGAACACTTTTTTTTCCTTTAACATAGGCTATTATCATTTATTATAAAGCCGAGCTCTTGAGGGCAGGAATCTTTTCTTACTCATTTATTTTATCCCAAGCATCTAATATAGTACCTACCACATACTAGGTACTAAATAAGTATAATAATTGTTTCTTGAATGAAAGAATATCCAAATCAAAATTAGGTTTTTATTTTCAGAATATTATGTTGTTAGTTTTCTTTTTTTTTTTTTTTTGAGATGTAGTTTCACTCTGTCGCCCAGGCTGGAGGGCAGTGGCACAATCTCAGCTCACTGCAACCTCTGCTTCCTGGGTTCAAGGGATTCTCCTGCCTCAGCCTCTCAAGCAACTGGGATTACAGGCACAAGTCACCACACCCAGCTAATTTTTTGCATTTTTAGTAGAGACAGGGTTTCAACAAGTTGGCCAGGCTGGTCTCGAACTCCTGACCTCAATGATTCACCCACCTCAGCCTCTGCAGCCTCTGAGCCACCGCGCTCAGCCAGTACTTTGCTTCTAATGTTTTATCTTAAAAATGCTAAATTACTTTAATCTTGTTCTAAAAGAAGTTTTGTACTTTAAATGCATCGGATTCTAAAATATAAAAACTCCAAAACGTGCTATAAAATTTTTCATTCTGGCCGGGCGCGGTGGCTCAAGCCTGTAATCCCAGCACTTTGGGAGGCCGAGACGGGCGGATCATGAGGTCGGGAGATCAAGACCATCCTGGCTAACACGGTGAAACCCCGTCTCTACTAAAAAATACAAAAAAAAACTAGCTGGGCGTGGTGGCGGGCGCCTGTGGTCCCAGCTACTCTGGAGGCTGAAGCCGGAGAATGGCGTAAACCCGGGGGGCGGAGCTTGCAGTGAGCTGAGAACCGGCCACTGCACTCCAGCCCGGGCGACGGAGCGAGACTCCATCTTGGGGAAAAAAAAAAAAAAAAAAAAAAAAAAAAAAAAATTTTTTTTTTTAAATCTGCCAGTCTTAACATTTGTTTCCCCAAGGTATCCACTAGGGTTGAAATTAATCATACGATATATCATTTTAAAAGTCATAAATTTACTTAACCTGACAAAGCAATTGACATACAGTTGATTTTCTTTTTTACTTTTGGCTGTAGAAAGCAGGAAAGACAGAACATCAGGGCATCCTTGCACTTTAGATGCAATGACATTCGGTAAATCATACCTCAAAACGGTAATAATACATCCTGTTTCAGGCTGTTGTATGGATTAAATTCACGTCAGGCATCCGGCTCATGTTCAGAATACTATTAGACCTTTTGTGTTGTTTTCTACATTTCCTGGCTAGTCCAAGACAGCATCATGTCTCACTTAAACCGCTGCAATAGCTTCTAATTGGCCTTCTTGATTTCACACTTGTCACCCCAGTCTCCACACAGTAGCCATAATGATGCTTCTGAAAATGTAAATCAGATATCCCACGCTCCTGCTTAACCC
Organism: Rhinopithecus bieti; assembly: GCF_001698545.2. NCBI lineage: Eukaryota > Metazoa > Chordata > Mammalia > Primates > Cercopithecidae > Rhinopithecus > Rhinopithecus bieti. Next base: position 1,274,630 of record NW_016803441.1, on the reverse strand, counting down.
CATTCAATGGCTTCCCTTGGTCCTGCCTGTTCGGGCTGACATGAAGATTCCACCCCACTCCAATTTCATCACCTGACGTGACATTCCTACTACTACATCACCAGCCTCCTTGTGGTGCCTTGAACATGCCAGGCACGATCCAGCTTGGGCCCTTGCTACATCTAAAGATCCCTTACCTGGAATGCGCTTCCCTTCACTTTCATTACTTTAGGCCTCTGCTCACATACTTCGTTATCCTCTCAGCCTCATTCCAGTCACTATGATTTTATTCACTACTGTTTGCCCAAGATTGACAGCAGTGCCTGATACACTGTGAGCCTTCAAAAATATTTGCTGAATCAATAAATAAATATATTATTGATAATAATTCCTTAAAATCCTAGTTAGCATGCAGGAGAACTATAAAATCATGCAAAAACATTTTTCTTTATCACAAACTTAAGAATAGCTAATATTTATTTAATGCTTACTTGCTGTACAAACAGGAAGTAACTAATTTGGACCTCATACAAAACTTACATTATAATCACTGTGCCCATCTGGCAGTTTAAAAAAGCTGAGATTCAGCGAAGTTAGGTAATTAACCCCAACACAGTAAGGAAATGATAGAGTCTTGTATGGAACTCAGACATTCTGGTTACAGATTCTATCTGAATCAATACAATAATTTCTAAAAGTAACTTCACAACTAAAATACTCCAGTCTCCTCACAACATTCATTTTCTTGTAGGGTTCATAAAATCATTTTGATCTACTGTTAAAATACATGAAATGATTTGTTACGATTCAAAGAGCATTTTTTCCTGTCATGTTGGGAAGGGTAAAAAATAAGACAGAACTGACCAGGTGCGGTGGCTCACGCCTGTAATCCCAGCACTTTGGGTGGCCGAGGCGGGCCGATCACAAGGTCAAGTGATCGAGACCATCCTGGCCAACATGGTGAAACCCCGTCTCTACTAAAAGTACAAAAATTAGCTGGGCATGGTGGCGCACGCCTGTAGTCCCAGCTATTCAGGAGGCTAAGGCAGGAGAATCACTTGAACCCAGGAGGCGGGGGTTGCAGTGAGCCAAGATTATGCCACTGCATTCCAGCCTGGGCAACAGAGCGAGACTCTGATTAAAAAAAAAAAAAAGAAAAAGAAAACAGAAAAAAAGAAATAAGACAGAACCTATTTCTCAGTCAGTCCACACTTGATAGTTCATATAAGTCTGAGGAGATGTAGCTCCCTGTCTTAACAGAAACTGTGTGAACTGCTCCAGTTCACCAATCATGTAGTGGCTGTTTACTCATCCCCAGGCCACATGTCTCTCCACATGGCATCTGGGTCTTCCCCTCAGCAAAGCTAAAATGTGCAATGACAGATGAAATTTCTGCTTTTATTTGGATGTGAAATTCAAACCTAAGTTGGAATGCTCCACTGCTGGAAAGCAAACTTAAATCATTAATGAGGCATAAATTTTATGCCTAGTTTGTCCAATTGACCGAAAAAAATACATCAACTATTGAATGATCATGACATAAAGGTAACACTTGGAATTATATAAACAATCATTCTCTTTCTCTCTCAACTTTTTCTAAGGGTTTTCCCATTTGCACATTAATTTTTGTCCAAGTGATCTTACTACTTTGTTGAGAAAAAGGGTCAAATGTAGAAAATAAACTAAAATGACAGAAATATTAGGAAAATTAATAAACAATAAGAATTATGAACAGAAGTGTTTAACAAAGAAAATATAGTACAGGCTTTGCCAATTATGAAATTGAATCACTCTGGATGCAGCAAGGAAATAAACAGAGAAATGATAGAGTAGAAATTAAGAACTAGGTTGATTGCCCTGACAAAGGTAGCTGAATAACTTTAATTCTCTGTACCTCAAAAGGCTTACTATAAAATTAATCTCACCACATAGATTATCCTTCCAACTCAAGTTGATTGAATTGTGGTGTTAAATCTGAAATTCTTGAACTACCTACCAGAATAGGATTCAAGAATTCCAACAATCTCTAGAAAAAAATATGCAAAATTTTGTGCAGCTATTTAATATTCATTTTACTGGGAAAAGTTGCACATCATACATGAATTTTTCAGGGCAATCTATGATCCAATACAGATTTAGAAAAAGCCTATTCAATATAATTGGCATGAATCATTGATATTTCTGTATTTTACACATACAAGTTTATATGGAAGACAAGTTTTGTAAGACATAAGACCAAGACTTTCCTTTTTGGGACGAAGCCATCCTACTACCTAGAGGAATGTCTATCCATCCTCTATTAGATGGCAGTCTTAAAGTTGCTGGTGTCAGTAACTTTTTGAAGGAAGAGAGGTATTGCTTCTGATCCCTATTGTCTTTTAAAATAATAGAATTTCTAAAATGGATATCAATAACCCATTTAATTGAATGTCAATGCATATTAATCATGTTTTTCAATGCAAATGAAAAACTTGATTAGGACTAAGGCCTGTAGAGAAACTAAAAGCTAAAAGGATTATAGCCATCTATTCATTATTCAAAATAAAACCAATTCCAAAATGTGAAGTCCATGTTAGGAAACCTAATATAATTATACTTTAATTATCTTTTTGAAATGTATCAAATAGGAAATCATTTTTTAAAAATGTCCTAGGTAGTTGTCAAGTTTGCTTATTAAGTTGTCAGTCCTTCTTGGACCTCTTTTGCAAAGCACAGGTGAATAACCATCTTATTTGTGGCAACTAACTGTCGTAAACCAAAGGCTCATTGATTTTCATTGATTCACAAAATTACTAACAGCTTAAAATGTACCCCCAACATCACCACGGCCGCTTCTGCTGCTCTATAGCCACCATTTATTGAGGGCTGACTCAACTCTGCTGGGCATTTCACATCTATTTTCTAATTTCTAATCACATACTCAAGAAAAAGATTGAACTGGAGCTGCATTTTAGATGAGGTAAGCATTTATGACCTAGACTTCCTTCCTGGGATGAACACTTTTCCTATTACCCATCCCTTCTAGAGAAAGGGGCGAACTGATTTAACTTTTTAGACAGGTGTGCAGCCTCTGAGATATTTTGTCATTCTGCTAACATATTGGCTCTTCAGAGGGATCAATAAAAAAGCAATTGAGCCACAGAATCATTGGTGTAGGCCTCCTGAGTACAGAAGAGGAGGGAGCTCATTCAATCATGCATTATATTAGAAATTAGAACCAATCCATAGATGAAAAAGCAATTAATATCCTATAGGAAGAAGAAATAAGTAATATGGGATTCAGAAGAGCTTAATCCTATAATATTAGACCTAGAAAGTATCTTAGCTGACTGTTTTTCTTGCATCCTTCAATTAAAGGCTATATTTTATATTTGTATACTTTATTATCTACTAGATATTTTCAACATTTCCTTCTAAAAGAAGAATCAGGTGAGTCAGGCACTGTGCCCAGTTTAACTTGTACTATAAAAGCTGGTGTAGAAGGCCTTCCCTTTGCCTTATATAAAATACAGAAAAATACTAGAATTCTTATTTGCACAAGGACAAAAAACGATTTTAAATTACCTTGGTAATTACTTATCCAAAGCTATGTTAGTAATTTAAAGTATGTTTTAAAATCTTGGATACAGATTAGTACAACTGAAAGGTGTTATTATAGAGATCAATATAAAGCCTAGAATATACAAAGTTAAAAAAAAATAAAAAATAAAATGGTATCCACTCCCCACTACATGAATGAGATCAAATTTATCCATTCTCAATGAGTTCAGGAATTTCAGCCTAAAAGAACATGATACAGTCTGGGAAGACTTGAAAACAAATCAGCTGAAACTATTACTACGGTCTCAAATGATTCACAGAGAGCAGGAAAGGGGCTTTAAGAGCCGAGATACACACGTGCAACTGATCTGAAAGAAATAGAAAATAAATTGTATAAATGACAAAGTTGACAACTTAGTAATGATTTTGGGCAAGGCTCTACACTTTGGGCCCTGAGAAGATAACACAGAGTCATGTATCAGATTAGTGATTAGTTTAGCAAGCTATTAAAATTTCTTCCAACTCTGAAAATATGGACTTATCAATAAAAGTGACTAGTTTGGATTCTCTGGATAAACATATCCCTAGAATATAGAAGGGAAATTCCTTAGACTAACATAGCTTAATAATTGCTTGATAACAGTACAGCCAAGTGGTTAAGAGAGTTACTCTAGACTTGATTAAACCGACTTCTGCTCTGCTACTTATTCCAGGTTCATAAACCATTATTTGAAACCTTAAAGCCAGAGATTTTGCAGTTTGGATGGTTTTTAACGTTAGAAAGAAACTACAGTGAATAATCTGTAATTTTATTAACATTCCCAGTATCCAATACTCAAACATAATATTTCTACAGTGATTCTTCATGGTAAATATAACAAATAAATGCTTTATATATTCTCATCTCAATTTAGGTAAGATTGTTTGTCTCCAAAATATCTCAAGTCTGTGGACGGTAGAATTCTAAAATGAATCCCAGGTGTACATGTACCCCCTGCTGTGCATATCCTTTATAACAATCCCCTACCCTAGAGTGTGCGTAGTGCCAGTGAATATGATGGATATCATTCATGTTACATTATATGGCAAAGGCAAAGGGATTTTTGCAGATGTAATTAAGGTCCTTAATCAGTTGATATTGAGTTAATAAAAATGGAGATTATCTCAGGTGGACCTGTCCTAAACTTATGAATGCTTTAAATGAGGATCTAGTAGTCAGAGACTATAAGGAAAAGAGGCTTTCTCCTACTGACTGTACAGAAGCAAGCCACCATGAGTTTTACAGCTGCCAAAAAGTAAATTTTCCCAACAACCCAGAAACTTGGAAGAGGATCCCAAACCTCAAATAAGGTGATAAGAGGCTGCCTGGTGAGACCTTGAGCTGAAGATCCTGTCAGGTCATACCCAATTCCTGACCTATGGAAACTGCGAGGCAATAAATGGCCATTGCTTTAAGCTGACAAGCTTGTGGTACTTGATTATACATCATGGAAATGCATGGAAACCCAATACAAGGTTAGATCACCTTTTGCTAACAATTAGTTATAAAAACATTTTAGTTCTTAGAGATTTCTGAATTTTGAAATTGTTAATAAGAAATTGTATGCCTGTGGTTGTATGACTTGATAAAGTATTTAATTCCTATGAGCTTTAGTTTTCTTATCTCTGAAAGAGAGGCAGTAACAACACCTACTTCATAGGGTGGTGGTGAGAACTTAATAAAATAGTGTATATAAGACACTTGATATAAAACATGAAACCACCATCCCATTGTGAACTTTTATTATTATTATTATTATTTTCTACCCTTTGCTCTAAACCAGTGATCTCAACACTAGCTACATGTTAAAATCACCAGGACAGCTTTAAGAAATAGCAGTGCCTGGGCCCCACACCATATCAATCATACTGGGATCTCTGGTTGCAAGACCAGTACCATTGCAGTTTTAAAAGCTCCTGAGATGACTCTAATGTTCTCTAAGACTCTAAGATGACACTAATGTTAACTTGAGAATGACTATTCCAAATATGTCACAGAAAATCTTGGCTTTTTAAAAAATTTGGTAGCATTTAATGGGTATTTCTGAATAACTCACCATCAAGATAGGGAATATTCTATTTTTAAACAAGCTTTGCCCTCCACTTTACATAATGAATTCTTTCCATTATATATCCCTATTAGATTAGCTTAGTAGATATGGATTTACTAGGTAGCTTCTTATAGTGTAACTCCTTTTGGAGAACTGACAAATCACAGGCCTGGCTCTCAAAACAAAAGACACCAGACCTTGTATCCCAAATGCAAGGCCCTTTCAGAGCACATCACCTTGTTCCCTGCATAATGACTCCACCTGATTTCTCCTATAATGAGACTGAATACAGAATGCACACTGGTCAAACTATAAATAGCAGTAGAACTCTCACCCACAATCTATGAAGCAACCAACCTGGAAAGACAATTTACACAGAATAGTCAGAGCTTGATCAGAGACTGCCAACTCCCAATTTTATTATTTCTTATTTTTTTGGTCCCTGCTTCCAACTCAGAACCAACCAGAAAATCTAATATGCTCCTCAAACCAGTCACATACCTAGTTTACCTCCAGGTTCTCATGCCAACAATCCCAATCAGAGCACACCTAGAGCCTTCTTTCTCTGCCTTTCCCACACTTCTGTTTTATTTTATTTTATTTATTTTTTTTAATATTGGCAGGGTCTCACTTTGTTGCCCAGGCTGCTTTCAAATTCCTGGGCTCAAGTGTTCCTCCCTTCTTGCCCTCCCAAAGTGCTGGGATTACAGGCATGAGCCACCGTGCCCAGCCTCCTGCTTTACTTTGAGTCTCTACCAAATGCATGTGATGATGGCTCCCATGGAAAGCTTTGAATAAATAGATCTAATTTGTGTGGTTTTATTTATAATTGCCACAAAAATGTAGGTGAAGGAGGAGCATGTTCTTATAAGCACAGCTCCAATTCCTGTTACACTTTTTTATCTATTCAGGTAATTTAACTGTGAATGTTTAAACTTTGTATTGGAGTATAATATCCAGAAAAGTGCACATAAGTATAAAACTTGGTGAATTTTCACAAACTGAAACACCCATGTAATTAGCACCAGATGAAGGAACAGGTTGTAACTAGACGCCCTCCTCTGTGCTCCCTTCCAGGCACCACAACCTCCCCAAAACAGGTGACCAGTATGCTGACTTCTAACATCACAGAGTAGATTGGCCTGCTTTATATTTTATTGAAATGGAGTCAGAGAGTAGTATCCACATTTTGTGTGTAGTTTCTTTCATTCAATGTTATGTTTCAGTTTTGTCCTTACTTTTGCATGTTTTCCTTGCAATGTGATACTCCAGTGTAATGAATGCTTCACTATTTATATTTTACATCTTATTCTTGATGGAGATTTGGGTTGTTTCTAGTTTGGAGCTATGAAAAATTGTAATGCATTGAACATTCTAGTACATGTCTTTTGGCAATCTGCACATTTCTGCTGGAAATGTATCTAAAACTGCATATGTTTCACTTTGATAAATATGAAAATTATTCTTTAATTTTAAAAGAAAAACAGGAATCATGTATTGGTCCTCAACTAAAACTGAAGAAGGAATTTGGTAGCCAAATGGGTGCAACCTAAATCCTGTATTTTCTTTCATGGTTATGCTATTTTAAAAGATTGCATTAAAAATGTTTATCCTACAAAAAACCAACATTGCAGATATTATGCCATTTTCATTTCTTCTAGAAATACACAGACTATCTTATGTAAAAGGTAATTTACATCTACTGGAAATATATATATATCTAAGAATACCAGTATAAGAAAAGCATCCTTGGCTTTCTTTTGTGTAGTACAAAAGAGAAAGAAGCTTGGATTTTAGGAAGGCTTGAACTAAGCAGGACAAACTTCTCCCTTATATAAGCTGCTTGAGGCAGGGGCCAAGTCAGAGTCATCTTTACAGTCTCACATCTGTACCTCTGATACATGAAGGGTTTGGCTCAATGTTTGTGGAATAAATGAATCCTCAAAAAGCCATGTCAGCAAATGTTCCTCTTGAAATGTTCTTTTAATGAGCTGGTAGGACACTTGATAAAATTCATTAAATCAGCCTTCCTAGCCCTACCTTTCGTTGTTTGTGCTTCAGAGTTCAGCACTGGGAACCTGCCCACAAGTTCTGCCCTTCCAGGGGAGGCTGGAAAGGGCTTGAACCAAAAGAGAAAAGAAAGCAAATGTTTACATTTTACCTCCTCTGAGAACACTGACTGCTCACCTCAGCATTCAGATAACTGCCCTCCAACCCCAAGGTGGGATAGAGATCCTGCTGTATTATGAATGTTGCTACAATAAGGCACAAGAAGGAGCAATAGGAAACACAGGTGAGCCACCAAATCTGGCAGCTTCCAGAGGCCTCAGAACATTCACATTTGTAGATGCATTAACTGTGCTTGTTTAGTAGCTGACATTCACTACTCACATTTTCCAAGAGGTATTTAGATAGAATTTCAAAGGTATGTTTTGAGGGGACCAAACACATAGCACCAAGGTAAGCCACCTCAATTTTGTAGATTTTTCATCAATTGCCATTAAAAAAAAATCACATGGTATAACAAGTAGAAATCAGCCTGAGAGGAAAAATGTGCTAGACTGGATTTTTTTAAAAAAACTGCCCTTACATTTATTATGCACTTTCCCTCTTCACCTCACCCATCCCATATGGAAAAAACAAAATCATAAAAACATTAAAGAAACAATATCACCCCAAATTCCAACACTGTTGCCCAAGAAATGTTTACATTTTTTCCTAATTCTTGTGAAGTCTTTGTTCAGATGCACAATTAGAAAAATAATGGTAATCATGATATTACCATTGATTTGAAGTCATGTTATGTCATAGACTTTTTACATTTTACGCTTCCCCAAGGAACACTAACCATATTGTAACCAAGTCTTCATAATATTAGTTTTTAAATTCCGTAATACACTACCCACAATAAACTGTCATTCTATTTTATTACAGTGTGACATTTTGCCACAGAAAGTCTTTTACTATTCCATCTTTGTGGCTATTTAGTATTTTTCCTACTTTTAAAATTTTTTTCTGAGAATACTCAGCAATATCAATACAAGCCAAAGAGTTTGTGTATATTTACTGTTTTAAAACAAATTTACTTTCCAAAATAATTTTTGTTAATTTTACAAATTTAAATAGTCAAAATACTAAAATGTGAAAAACATAGCACCCCAAATTAGGAAACCATTCTAATTTGGCTTATACCCATCACATTGCTAATCACCATCTATAAAGATTTATCTGGATAATGCTTTCATTAAATGATGCATATTGTAAAGTAACAAATGTCCGCCTTTTTGTATTGCTGGCAAGACAAAAAAAAAAATCATCCATTTTCAACAGTAGATTGAGGTGAGATCTCCATAGAGACAAAGAGTAAAAAGCTCATCTAAGTTGAAAATAGATTGTACGCCATAGTTTGTACTATGGACTTTCTCAGTGTCATCTAATTGAATGCTGCGAAGTAAATAATAATTGCCCCCGTTTTAACAAATTGAGATTATCTAATATTAAGACTTGGTTGGCCGGGTGCGGTGGCTCACGCCTGTAATCCCAGCACTTTGGGAGGCCCTGAAGCAGGCAGATCACGAGGTCGGGAGATGGAGACCATCCTGGTTAACACCGTGAAACTCCGTCTCTACTAAAAATACAAAAATTAGCCTGGCGTGGTGGCGGGCGCCTGTAATCCCAGCCGCTCGGGAGGCCGAGGCAGGAGAATCGCTTGAACCTGGGAGGCAGACGTTGCAGTGAGCCGAGATCACGCCATTGCACTCCAGCCTGGGCGACAGAGCGAGACTCTGTCTCAAAAAAACAAAAGAAAAAAAAAAAAAAGACTTGCTTAAGGTCACATAGATTCAGGGTAAAACACAGATTATGTTGTTTCTACTACAACATTCTAAATACACAAAAAATTAATAAACTAATTACACAGATACTTCAGGATTACTTTCAAGCAGACATGTCCAAACATTGAAAATCAGCTAGCAAATTTCTTATAACAGGGAAATAATTAACTGATTATTTGGAAGATACTGTACTTTTTCTGACTTTGGGTTAATTATAAAGAAGAATCACTTCATAAAACTTATTTCAGGTAAAAGAATTAGTTATAAAGCAGTATATAGTGATGGCTACATAAAACTGTATTTCAAAGAACATTGTTTTATTCTTGACATACTACTATTTTCACAACATGAACATTTCTACAATGTTCCACCAGGGTTCACAAATATTATTTTCCTCTTTTTTTTTTGTCAGTTTATTGCTGAAAAACAGTATACATACAGAAGAGTGTATACATTTTAACAAGGTAACCGTATTCATATGATGCATTCACATCAAAAAACAGAAATTGCCATTATCCCAGAAATCATGCTTCTAACACCAGAGATTAGTTTTGCCTTCACAGATTTTTTTTAATCTAGCAAAGCTCTGACAAATTATTTGTGACCTTTATTGAAGTATTCATTTAATTTCTGCTACCTCTTCCATTTCTTCCATGAAGATAGAAGTTTATCCCACGAGATCAAGTAAAGTAGACCAGATGAAAATAGTAATATCAAATTGGCACTGGTAGGGACAACCTTTGAATACCTATCATTTGGCACATACTATACAAGACCTTTTTTTCCCCACTCTTACAACAACATCAAAACTAAAAAGATTATGTTTCACTAAAACAACTCACAGAGAGTAGTTATATTTGCATAACAGGATTTATTCCTGCTTAGTTCACTACCATCTGTTTTCATATTTTAAGTCAAAAGATTTATACATTAAACAATCTTATATAGCTTTTCACATGCTATTTTAGAAAGCAATTGGCCCAAATCCTGATTATTTTTTCTAAGTATATAGAGTTGTTTCCATAGGTAGGATATAAACCCTCAAATTCAATATTTTTTGATATAAATAATTTAAAGTCTTATCACAACTGTGAAAAGAGCAATTACTTATTCCATTTATGATAAATTATTAATTGAAGTATGCATTCAAATATAAACTTCCTGATAGCAACTTCTTTAATCCTTATGTAGAACATAAAACACTAAACAAAGGAGAAAAATCTTCAATAATTTACTTTTCCCTGAAATTTACATTTCTCTGAAATGGCTCAAGATACTTCCCCTAATGGAGAATAAACTGAATTCTATGTGGAACCAGATCACTATTGTAATGAAAATGTTAGGATTTAACTATCAAAAGCACATACATAATATATGCTGTGTCTCATCTTCCTATATTAATAGGTTTTAAGTATTAGATTATTTATAATTAAGATTCAACAACATAAAAAATATATTTTTACCACCTTACCCATACATCTAAACTAAAATGTCACAGAGGGTGGGTAGGGTAAGGAAAGTAATGATTCAGATGTTATTCAAATAAGCCTGAACAGTTACCTATTTACATAAAAAATTGGATGTTTGACTTTATGTTGATTAAATAATCAACTGATGTCTTTTTTGCCCCTCTGACAATTTTATGATTTTTAAGCCACAGCCTTAGAATTTTCAAGAATATCATTTCAGAAAAAAAATAGCTATTCTTCCATCCTGACAACTTTATATCATTTAACCACAAGGGGGCCATAATTATCTTCTTTGAATTGTTTAAGCATGCCAGGAAGCAGATAACATTGAAAATAAAACCAATCCATTCTCAAAAATTAAGTAAACATAAGAAAACAATTAGGAACATACAAATCTGATTTTTGAAAGTAAAATGAATATGAAACACACGGGTATTTCCCATACATGTTACACATTTGAAGCAAGATACTTACCCCTACTTCTGTCTCCAAAACAGGCACATCTCTGTACCTTCTGAACGCACAATAGACTTTTATCTTAAACAGAATTAGTATTAAGTATGATCGTTTGTGAGAATTATTGACAAAGCCACTATTGCTCAAGTGCTGCAATTTATCACTTGGCAAATAATAAATGCACCTCCAGTCTGTGCTAACCTGATGACCTGAGGTGAAATTTGAGAATGAGTAAAATTACCAAAATATGCTCCCCTGGCTAAGTGAGCACACTAAAAAAGGAAAATAACATCTAACAATGGTATGCTTAAATTATGTTCTTTTTTAAATTAAAATTACAAAACAGATGGAATGGTAAACTATACAAAGCAATAAACGTTTTGTTCAAATATTCTCTCTGGTATATTCAGCAAAATAAACTCCTTTCTGCGGAAAAAATTTAACATTTGTCTTCTGAAAGAAATATTCCACACAAGTGCTAGTATAAGGTAGAACTAAACCAGCTGTTCCACCCATGGCCCTATGTTAATACTTTAGTGCCTTCAAAGATGTTACCCAAAACTCTCACCAAAGGCAAATGAACTTTCCCTGAGGGGAGGGGCAGGCTGCTTCTAAAGCAGTGGCCACATTATGAATTCACACTGTATCCAATGATCTTTTTAAATTTCCAGTCACTCATGCCATCCTCACATTATCACTTTAAATTTTGTTATACCAAGGAAGGAAAATGTTGGTGACAGTAATAATAAATGCTGGAATAACAGAAATATGCATCCTTTTAACAATATTGATACGAGTTCTTAGAGTCTTCTAATTTTAAAATTTCATGCTACATCTTTCATATTCATTCTCATGTTGTCATAATACCTGGATTTCCTTCATTTTTTAAAGATTTTTCCTCAAATGCCAAGCACCACTGTCTAACTACTCTGCTGGTTGGAGGATATTTAGGCTTTGAGATAACATGACAAGCCAACTGGACAATCCAGAAGAGGACAAGAATGGCCGGGATGTAGTCTGAAAATGTTACAGTGTATGAGCCCCAATAATGTCTCTGTACCAAGGAAATGGATATTTCCATGACTCATTCCCCTCATCCGTCTAATGGAAATGTACTCATCACCTGCTCTATATGCTGATGACTATGTGTCCGTGAACTGTGGAAGAGGTATACATAAAGTAAACCTATTAACCTTCCCAATATTCTTATGTGAAAAGCCAAGGAGTGAACAGAAATGAGTAGGCTAACATTTGGCAAAATTCTCAGTTATGCAGCACTTCTTTGTCGAGGGAAACCAGTATTTGAAAAGAAAAGCAACACGGAGAACAGAAAATTATCTCCAGAAACTCCTCACAAGTTACCAATAAATAGTGAATTATAGAATGTGAAACCCAATTTCTTAGGCCAAATGTTATTTTCGGTACAAATTTTTAGAGCCTTTGGATCCACTCTGTTTTAGGGTAGCATAGGCTCAATCCATTCCAATGGAAAACAGAGGGTGATTCCAGGGCCCAACCTATATTAAAAACAGTGGTAGTCAATAGTATAATATGGCATCTGTATTCCAAACTGATAGGTACTCTAGACGTGCATAACTAATGCACAACAACATCTTTCCTACACGTTTTTCAAAAGACCTTCAACAAGTTGCACTTGACATTCACAAAAGAGCACATTCCCTATGATAGTGCTATTTCTCTCTTTAGTTTTAAATTAAATGTGACATTCATAATTTAATCTCCTCACTAACCAATTGTATGTCAGAAAAATTGACTTAGAGTAAGCATTTTCTTCACTGATTAATATTAGAATGGGGAATTCAACCAAAGCTATTAAAAGCTTTTGTCCCTTTCTTATTAGTAGTGTTTCTTACATTGAGCTTTTAATAAAAGGCTATAACTTGATGATGTAACAAAAGTAGAAGAAAAAACAGTATATTTAAGCTCTATTTCACCATGTTCTTAATATTTCCTCACTTACAGCAGATTTTCATGCCATAAAACTAATTTACCACCCACTGCAGGTGATTTTAACTCTAAATTTTAAAATTTTATGAAGAGTGAAATAAAATAATAAATAATCCAATTACTAAAAACTTATTAAAGAGACTCTCCTTCCTCAACCACGGTTAAATGCATTTACATTTCTAACTCAGTATTTTAATCCAATTATAAATAAGAATACCCTTTAATGGGTCCACTTAAATCATAAATCAGCACTTGTAAAATTAAAAATCACCACAGTAATTCTATAACCTGGTACTTAAGTGTCTTTTTTAAGTAGCTGGGTATTTACCCAGCCCTTATATAAATTATGTGAAAAGTAAAGACCAGAAAAAATATGTTCTAAATCCTAAAAACAAATTTTACAAGTCTCCCGCTCTTAATACATTTCACAATACTAAAACTAATGACAATCATTTTCCCCTAACATTTTCAATTTGAATAAAGTCAGGAAATAAAAAAGACAATCTAGCAACTATCACTTCTGAAGCTAGATCAGCAAATTTTTACTGAACACAAGGCATCAGAGTGATGTGTGATTGGCAAAACATACAGACAAACACACAGATATATACTTATGTCTTCTAGACTGGTTTTTCCTACCTCCAATCTTCTGTGATTTTATTCTATTGGGCTATGCATCTGGTGTGACTAGGCTGTCTCCAACTTTACTCATTTAAGTACTTCTTTATTTTATAATCAAATTATGGACAATTTATAATCTCACATTAACATTTCGATCTAATTGGATTATTTTCTGAATGCAAAGTACAGATTGCAAGCTAAAACACACATTATGTATAAGCATTTGCAAAGACAGGACAGAGGGTCTTGAAAGAGCTTAATTTCAATATGCTATAACCTATCAGTAACTTACACAGTGTATTCAAATATATATTCAGTACTTTACTATGTGTTGGTCACTATGTTAGTTGCTTTGTTATACATTAAAAATAATCAGATACAAAAGCATCAAACATTAAAACACATTAGCACAAGTTTTATGTGTGCAATTAGTAGCTAACCTAAAATCTAAAGATGTCAATTAAAAAAATAAAGTACAGTTAAATGATGCACACATTACTACTCATTGCTGTTACTCATGGTTGCTTGTAGTTACACAGTATTTTTCCACACACTATCTCATATATCTTACAATCCAATTTCATCCTCTCAACATCTTACATGTTAAATAAAATAGATACTATCTTCTATTGTGAATGAGGAAATGAAAAGATAGAGGTCCTGAAACTTTGTTACACAGAAAAATCATACAATAAATTCATATAAGAAGGGAATAAGATTTAAGTTGTCTATCTTCTAGTAGTGTCCCCACTACCTCACATGTAACATACCCATACTTTCTCATGCTATCACTAGCAAGGGGATTTATGCTAACCTTTTGAATGTGTTCTTATTTTTGACGCCTCAATTTGTGAACCAATCATCTACAAGATAGGGGAGAGGCAAAATTATGTCACACAAATAGACATTCCCAAACACATAATGAAACTATTAATCGGTCAATTAAAGATGGTCCTATTAAAAAGTGAACAAAGGACATGAACAGACACTTTTCAAAAGAAGACATATATATAGCCAACAATGATAGGAAAAAAAGCTCAACATCACTAATCATTAGGGAAATGAAAATCAAAACTACAATGAGATACTATCTCACACCAGTCAGAATGGCTATTATTAAAAAGCCAAACCATAACAGATGCTGGCAAGGTGGCGGGAAAAAAAGAAACACTTATGCACTGTTGGTGGAAGTGTAAATTGGTTCAGCCACATTCAGTAGTAACTGATCTATTTGCAAGAAGAATCTATGAGTTTTTTTGAGAAGAGGAATCTTGGATCTTGACTTAGACACTTTTATATCTTCAGTGTTATCTGTATATCTGTTACACAGAAGTCACTCATTAAATGTTTATTGAAATGAAAACTGTCATCACATAACGCTGCACCTAGAGTTGGCTCTGATGGATCTGTCCTTGCAGATAAACTAGATGTTGCTTGGGAATAAACACGGCAATTGGATTCCTTCATTTTATTATTCTCAAAACTCATCACAATATCTGACTCAAGACAGATACGCAACAATCTTTATTGAATGAAAATAAAATCACTGAGTAGATGAATGGTATATTGGGATATGGACATTTTGAGGTAAATAATATATTCAATTGATGAAAATAGCAACCAATAGAAATTCTAGTAATGACTGTGTTTATCTTTACAATAGAGTTTAGTTAAATTCATTTCTCCCCTTTTCTCTAATATCTTTAAGAAAAACAGAATATTATTTTAGAAATATTATTATGCCAAGAAAATAAGAATATGAATCAGTGTGCTCATTGGTAAATGGCTAGATCTTATTGCTCCTAAATGCCAAAACTTAGTCAAATAAAGCAATATATGGAACCAATATGATAAATTTGCTGTACTGTTTAAAATAAAAAATCAAGTCTCTAGGAAGGTACCATAAGGAAATCAGAATTTTAGCTCCACACAATCATGATTTGAAAATACTTTTTAAATACTCAGTAGACCTCACGTCCCTGAGAAAACCCCACCGCTATAGTAATGCTCCCACATTTCCTTAAAGTTTCTCATTAGTAATCATAACAATAGTAGGTAAAAATAATTGTGCTATCTAAATGCATTTATTGCAGTAAATTTATTGTTCTCTTTAAGGAGCACTTTGCGCTTCAAAGCTTTTCACTAGAAAGAGATAAGAAATAATATTATCAATATTCATCATAAAAATGTCAAAGCCCATATCATTAAAGTTAGTGGAAGAGTTTTCCACAGAAATAATACTGAAGCCTAAATTGTCATGTAGCCTAAATGTCTCTTTTTTTCATTAGATTTTGAGTCAACTGCATTTTCCTGACTAGTCAATTACTTTGTAAAAGGCTGGAAGGCCCCATTGGTGGTCATTAGCCTATTTGCAGGGTCTACTGGAACTTGCCTCTGTGCTTCTGAAGTGTATACACACATACTGCCACCCCAACAACGGGACTCGTTTTCAGGTTTTCTACACATTTATGAGATCTCAGCTTATAAAAGTGTTCTTTCCATGGTCTGTGGTAAAAAGATTAGGATATTAAGTATAAAGAATCAATAAATAATGTAGATGTTATTTGCTTAGCTAAGAATTGATATATTAGAAATGAAAACAGCACTAAGACTATTCTGCAAAAGAACAGTTATAAACTACAATGTTAGACTCACTTTAGGGCGTCTATGCAATAAGAAAGGATCCTTGACTTTGGAGTCATACACACCCACGTTTAAACCCCATCTCTGGCACTCAGGCATACCAGTTGCATCACTGGGCCAAATTAGTATCTATGAGCCTTGGTTTCCTCCTCAGTAAAAATAACACCACTGACCTCATAAGTTTATTTTGGTTATTAAGTAAAATAATATCTCTCAAACAAAGGAAAAGTCTCCCAATCTACGTTATATCCCTTCGTCTTCTCCATTCTGCCCTTATAGATAAGCTCCATGAGGAATTGAATTTCAACCCTGATCTAATAATGTCATTTTATATTTTGGATCTAAATCTATTATGTGAGTTTAAAAAACTATTAGCCTCCTTTCATAAGGACATGAATCATACACTGAGTTTTAAAACTGCAAAGTTTACAGGGCAATACAAGGGTATTACTGACTTGGCAGTATAAATACATCAAAGAATTCTCACAAACCGTATCTTTTATGTTGCTTTATGTACCAATAATTCATCAATTAATTTATTTTACTAAATTCTTAAAACACAAACTTGCGTTTTACTTAAAAGTTAACTTTAGGCCAGGCACGGTGGCTCATGCCTGTAATCCCAATCTCAGCACTTTGAGAGGCCGTGGCGGGGGGATCACAAGGTCAAGAGATCAAGACCATCCTGGCCAACATGGTGAAACCCTGTCTCTACTAAAAATACAAACATTAGCTGGGCGTGATAGTGCGTGCCTGTAGCTCCAGCTACTCGTGAGGCTGAGGCAGGAGAATCACTTGAATCCGGGAGGTGGAGGTTGCAATGAGCCGAGATCATGCCACTGTACTCCAGCCTGGGTGACAGAGTGAGATTGTGTCTCCAAAAAAAAAAAAAAAAAAGCAACTTTAAGGTCTTACTTTAAAGGTGTCATAAAGTATAGTTATGGAAATATTTCACAATTTTAACTGAATGGAGAGTACACCAACCTAGGAATCTAACTCAGTCCTTAAATCATCTTTGAAGTTGGATCAAATTCTCCATGTTAAAATTCTACCAGTTCTTTGTAGGACTGATGTAACTTATGTGTATTAAAAATAATTTTTAAGATTTCCTCAGTAGTTATGACCCTGATTACAAATCAGACACCTTTGTATGATTTACTAATAGTTTACATTAACAGATTATCACTTATTAAAAATAAAGCCATGTCTTCATACTTCAATATTTGACCTGAATACTTTTTACTTTTCTATATTTTATTCTCTACATGACAAGGTAGCTGCAGAAAGAATAATGCTAATCTAGACTATATTTTGCATTAATTCAGGGACTTCTGGAGCTACACTGAATTGCTTTTGCTTTTTCAGACCTGCTTAAGGTCAGACAGCTGAGGAAAAGCCGATACCCCATAATGAAATCTCAAACATCCTGGGAATACTCACTTCAAATCTGTGGGATCAATTTGGGGATTCACGACAAAAGGAGTCCCAAGAGATCTACTTATACCATCACCATCTCACATTTCAGATCCTAGTCTCCTAATTATTCTAGAGTGCTTGATGGAGAAAGGGGCAGAGGAGGGAAGAACAGAAAGACAGTATGTATATGTTTAAGGATGCATGGAAGGGAGGGAGGGGGCAATTAGGTCAGAAGGGTTAATTCTGCGCCCAGTCACATATGTGTAATTAATTTCTATGTTTAGTGCAAATGCAACTGTATCAACAGTATTAATTTAATATAATGGCAAGCTGAGAGCAGAAATATATGCTACTATTTTTAATTTCTATGCAGTAAATTTGTGTCATTTTTCGCAGTATGGTTCTATTGAAAACCTTAACAGAGAAAATACTACTTTCCGGGCTCTAAGAGCCGACTGATGATGTCACCTCTTGAAATGTATTTAACTATTTAAATATTAAGCTAAAATCATGCCCCAACAATCTTCCTAAGTTGTTTCACGCACATAAGAAGGATAAAATTTATCCTCAAAAGAATGCTATGAGGCTTGTTAAGAGGGGAAAAAAAGTGAAAATGCCTAATGGAGCACATGACTTAGGTTAGGGATTAGTTGACATTATGTAAATCTGAATGTCATTAGAGTAACAGTAAATGAATTTTATCACCAAGAGTAAGAACAGTATAAGGTAGCATATAATATGTAATACTAAAATAATTTTTAATATAATATATTTTCATCAATTCTCTAGCCTGAGACATATTCAGAAGATAGTAATCTAAGATGTAAAGCGGAAAAAGAAATTAGCTCCATATAGCTAACTATATGGAGCAGCCACAGCAATTCTTAAAATGTGAGAATAAACATGTTAAAAGTCTCATATTCAACTTCACTACAACTATTTTACTTTTCAGTTAAACTAAGAATTTCATTTGTGAATTTTAAGTAATCTATACTCATTTCTACCAGGAATATTTTCTGGTTGCACATTTTCAAATACAGTCAACTTTTTCTTGCTCATATGCTGGCATTCAGTCTGCCATTCAGTCTTTTATAGCAGTAATCACTGAAAGAAAATACTTCTGTCAAATGCAAGAGATCTTATTCGGCAAATTGCATAACACAGAAGAAATTTTCATTATGTGATATAGAAAATTTTCCTTCTCCAAAGAGAGTCACTGCATTGATTTTTTTCATGATTTGTTTGTTGTCTATTACACACATCTACACACTCCAAATCAATTTTATGAGTCCAGACTCATACTGAATTTATTGCAGAAAAACTAAATATTTTGTAAGAGCAAGAAAAAATGTATTTTGTTTTCATTTTATTAAAATGAAGGGTGTGCCTTAAAATCATATTTAGTGTAATGGTTAGGAAATAATCACTGCACCATGAAAGTTTATCTTGTTTTAAAACCATAAATCAGGCTGTCCAGAAACTTTTTAAAGTATTCAAAAATTGTACTTTCAACTCTGGACAGTTTATGATACCAAAACATTTTAGCATATGTTACACAGATATTTGCATTCCAAATATCTATTTAAATTCTTTATAAAAACATTTTAAACTGAGTTGTTCTGATATTTTGTTTTATAATGAAACCAAGTCTTTAAAGATGGTGTATAAATGTAAACTCTTCTTTACCTTTTACCTCCTTTCTGTTTCAAGTTCTCCCCATCCTGCTACCGCATGCTCTACTATCCCACCCTCCAGAGGCACCATTAAGAAACAATTTTTATTTACATACAACTTTCTAAACAAGAAAATAATCCTGGCTGATTTTAGCTATAGATTCTTTAAAATTCAATTCTGCAATGGAGATTATGCCTTATAAATATTTTTTAAAGATGATTGACATGTGATTGGCTCTTATATTTTTCTACAATAGAGAAACAAGTCTCAATTATACCCGATTAGCTATCCAAATATTCACTTGTTATTGTGAGTAGTTAATATTATCAATTTGTTATCAAAGCAACCAACAATGACTAAATACTTGTTATTTGACAAGCAAAAGTGTTTTTGTTTTGGTTTTTACACACATTATCTCTTTTAATCCCCACAACAAACCCAAGAACAAGGTGTTGTCATGATCCTCCTTCAGAGGTGAACAGGCGGAAATACAGGGAGGCCATGTAGCTTGCCTACACTCCCACCATGTTACATGAGTGCAGACAAAAGAAAACACACGTAGTTTTCTTACTACATGTAGCGAATCCCAAACTCTTCTTCTTTATTCTACATATCCTAAAATAATGACATTACAGAACTATTTACATTTAGCTCTAATTTTGAATTTTTAAAAATGGTTAGTGGTTCTTTTACTGAAAGGTCAAAATTTCCATTTTCCAAGGTGACCAGAAGTCTCATACTGCCTTCAGAAAGAAAACAGGGACCAAAGACTTAAAGCTTTTCTGGGCTGAGCTCACTCTTTCTTTAACAGATTAATTTAGAGGTAGAAACTCTTTCAAACTTCACCTTGATTTATATCTTTAAGAGAGGGGAAAGAGTTTTCATTCATTTATTAATGTGCACATTAATGAGATAATTTGTGGGTTTATTACTTCTTCAAAGACATTAAACTTCTCAAGGGAAGACATTTCATGGAAACAACATGCATTCTTACTATTAAAATTTCCACTTTAATCTCGATGGATAAATAATACTTCATATGTAGATTCATTTATTAGGATTTTAATAAGCTTTTAAGTTCAAATCCTTTATGACACTAAAGGATGAGTTATCTAAACCTAACCAGAAATCTTTTTTATTTATCAAGGGCGTTTCTATAATCCCATAAGACAAAAGGAAGAAAGTGTGAAGAAGCAAGAAATCTAAAATATTAATCATATTGCATTTTAAAATGGTCTTTGCAGTCTCTTTTTTATATGTAAATTGGATGTTTAGGCTTAGTCTTGGTTTTCTACAGTAGAACAAACAGTGCTACCTGTGTTAAACTGAATCAAGTAATAACTTCTAAGAGGTATGCTGAAAAACAAATAGAACTGAAATAATACCATGACCAGATGTCTTAACATCAGTTAAAATAAAAGGAAAATAAAATTAAGCAAGGGAAAAAAAGCACAGAATGGTTATGACTACAAAATAATCACCACACAAAACAGGTCACATGAAGGAAAACTATTCTCAATAAGAATAAGCCGCATAACTTAGGAATCCTTGTTACAGTGTCCTTTTTAAAATTTTCTCCATGGATAGTAGTGCTAAATTTTTCTTTTAAGTATCATTGCATTCTTTATGTGATGTCACTAAGGCCATTTAAAAATCTGTTTCCAAAATCTTTCTCTAACAGTCCCAACTTTCCAACTTTAACATCCTTATATAAACACAACTACTAGTATTATTTTAAAATGCATAATTTTAACCATATTCCATTGCTGCAGACAATTGCAATATGCTTTACATCAAAATCATATGAATTATACATAGGAAAAATTCTTTGATCATTACTGTCTCTCACACATGGGAAAGGTGGAATAAAATAGATGTAGCAACAGCTTAGAGCTGATTGTCTAACAAAGCATAAAGCTTCCTCCACCATGTCCACTAAAACATATGGAGCAGCACTGATACCAAACAAGAAGTACAATGTCTTGCCTACACAGCAATTCTGTGGCAAACACTAAGCCACCCATGGAACCTTAAGGTTTCATAATGTCAGTGTCTACTGTCTTCCTCACATCACTGTCATCACAGGTGAGGCTAAATTCTCTGAATCCCCATGGGCTTACAGCTTACTCTGCCCTGCACTGATGCATAATTTGTTTTGGTTTTGAATAAATCCCTGCATAATTATTTATTCTTGTAGCAGTCTCCCTCACACAATTGAAATTCACTTTTAATGGTTTCCAAGAGGACAGAACCCCTCGGTTTGGTGTTTCCAGAGATGTAAGAAAACTCTAATAATGTTTCACGAATAAAAAAATACAACCCCAAATTTTCCGAGAAGACTTTCGTAAATATTCAGTAATTTAAAATGTTGCAAATTCATTGTCCAGACATACACAAAATGTCTCTCTCTCTCTCTCTCTCTCACACGTGCGCGCGCGCACACACACACACACAGAGAATTTAGAAAACTGGTTAGTTTTCTAAAATTCACTTTAAAGGGAAGGTTGCCATTTTGATCTAAGAGAAACTGGTAACATTAAGGAATAAGATACATGTATGTTGTGGTTTCTTATAAAAGTCCCGGTATCTTCACCTTCTGGCATAACACAAACTATTGATTTATATTTAAATATTCTTTCGATGATAGTTTGTAGTTTATTGTAAGCATTTAACTTAAATTTTTTCTTTATGACTTCGTAGTTATCAGTGATCTCTCCTCATTAAAGGTCTGACATTCTACTGTCTATATATATAGGATCATTTGTATTCTGTCATAATAATCCCTTTACAGAGCTAAGCCTCTGTGTCCAAGTATACTAATAAATTGCTAGGTTTTTTCAAAGACACCAAAGAATATTCATTTATTTTATAAATGCCCCATGTTTATAGCAGAAAAAATCTAGAAAATATTGATAAGCAAAATAAGCAAATACTCTACAGCCCACTCAGTTAATATCTTAAGTACTGTCTTTTTATATAGAGATGTATCTATATATGTATATATATCTTTCTATATTTTATGCATATGTAGAGATATTAATATATACATTTGATTTATACATATCACATTAAAAATATACTTGCACACCCGTTCTTGCTCATATGATAACAGAAAGTGAATGTATGTTCATCTCAATAAATATCTGGCACCATAAACATAGATCATATTTCATTAACCAATCTGCTATTATTTGAGAACTGAACATCTAAAAAACATCATAGAACATTTTTGGAAGTGCATGATAAGCATTTAATTTTAAAAAATACTTTATGAGTATAAATGGGACAAAGCTTCTTCTCTAAGTCCTGTCTGATCTGTGAGTGTAGGAGTGTAGGTGTATGTGTTTGTTTGCAGAGTGGGGAGAACGTTGAAGGGTAGGGGGCTAAGAGAAGGAACTTTCTTCTTTGATCAGCTCACAAATGGTTGAGATAGCTATACAAGTTCATCCAATAGCTAGTTGTTCTGTAAAAGTGTTTTAACCTTTTTGGGGGAATATTCAGATTATTTTGAACTTTATGAAAATGAAACACCATCTTTGGCTGATGATATAGACACAGGCATGGGCGTGAGTGAGATGGAATTTAGGGGTTCTTTTGGTTTAATTCTGTCAGTATTGTATATCAACATATTGTTCATTTTTACCTCTCTCCCCACCATCACTCCACAAGCACACAAATACACACTTAAAGAAGACACCCCATACCTAGGGTCTTCTTCCACCTCTCCAGGTCCATTGCTTATCCACCAGTCTCCAGCTTTGAGAATAAGGGAGGTCAAAATGTGCTGGACAGAGTCAAAGTGGAAGTTTTCAGACTGTCAGCCATATAAGCTTGCTTTCTCCTTTTCTAGGTCTTTTGTGGATTTTAAAATAGAAATTTTGATTATGAAGTGGGGAAATACATTACAGTAAGTAATTTATTTGACAGTAAGGTCTACCAATATTCTTCCCAGCCATATTTGGATGTACAGCTCTGGAAATGAAAATAGAAAGACCCAGGCTAGACACAGCAGCTCACACCTGTAATCCCAGCACTTTGAGCGGCTGAGGCGGGCAGATCACTTGAGACCAGGAGCTCAAGACCAGCCTGGGCAACATGGCGCAACCCTGTCTCTACAAGAAATACAAAAATTAGCCAGGGGTGGTGATACGCATTGGTAGCCCCAGCTACTTGGGAGGCTGAGGATGGATGATGGCTTAAATCCAGGAGGTGGGGGCTGAGTGAGCCGACATCACACCCCTGGACTCCAGCAACAGAGCCAGACCCTGTCTCAAAAAAGAAAATAAAATCAAAAGGCCCAACCCTTCTCACAAGACCCACTGAGGTCTGCCCAAAGTAAATCCAAGCATGCACTGCTGAATCAGTTAGTGCTTTATCATAAAAACACAGGCTTGTTTTGATTTGATGACATCAGGTTGACAAAGTCATTTTGTTAAACATTTTAACTACGAGGAAAGAGCCTCCATAATAATTTTTATCCAGTTTTTAAATTTTCCTTAGAACAAATTAAACTGGTAATGTTTTAACATTATAAATTCACTATTCAGTAAACTCATAATTTGGAAAGAAAAAAATACTGTACAACAAACAAATGTTAATTCTATGAAATGCTGAAATATGGGCGGAGGACAGTGGAAATCCCTCAGCCCTCCTAACATAAACTTCAATATCTGATTAGAACAAGCCAAGTTATCCCTGTTTTAGGGAAATGAAACCAAGAAATAACACAAAGGCCAGGACTAAGCAATAGGCATTAAACAGCCGCTTATGCTGCCACCAATCTACCACCTTTAAAACATTGGGCAGGTCAAGCACAGAATGTCTGCGGATATTATACAGGCTCACAGAGACCAGTGGTAACTCCACTGGAGATTCTAAGTTGCCATAGGTAACAGCTATGTGTATAAATAATAACAATAACAACCATAATAAAATGATATAAAGTACTTCGTGCATAAGGTTAATGACGTCCATTCAGCAATCAGGCATTCACTGTGACTGTTTTTTCTAAATTGTTGGAAGATTTCCATAGATCCATTTGGGTCTCTGTGACAGTTCTTTTCCCTAGGCCCTCTGTTTGGAAGGCTGATAATTGGAGATGAAGGCCCTTCTGCTGACCTGAGAAGATAGGACAGCTATTTAACCCACACAGAAACTACACCCAGGGGTGACCCCATTTGAATTGTGCTGTTGATTTTCCCAACCACATTGTTTCACAGTCATTTAAAACAGGATCTTAATAATCATGAAAATATGAAAGAGAATATTAAAATCCAAAAGTTTTCTTATTCATAGGCTAATACTTTGAATAACAAAGTGATTTATTTTCTGACATCTGAAGGTAACCTTGCAAACCCAAGGGAGTAATATTTTTCTTGCACCTATTGCCAATTGAAGAATAAGTTTTCCGTACATTGAGCACAATACAGAATGCAGCTGCATCTCAAGTTGCAAAACACAGCATTGATACAGTAGATCAAAATCCTGCTATAGTACCACTGGGGAAGAATAGATGGTTCTTTGGATACAGTGATGAACAAACACCTACCCTAAACAAGCTCTAATGAGAGAAAGGCCAAAAAAAAAATGCCCTCCTAAAATTCAACATAGATGTTTTCCCAAGGTGTCATGGGAGGACAAAGGAGAAGCAT
The DNA here is from genome assembly GCF_001698545.2 of Rhinopithecus bieti. Lineage (NCBI taxonomy): Eukaryota > Metazoa > Chordata > Mammalia > Primates > Cercopithecidae > Rhinopithecus > Rhinopithecus bieti. The sequence continues at coordinate 1,249,290 of NW_016803441.1, read as the reverse complement.
CATACTCAGTAGATGTAACCGGGGTAAAAGACACTAGGAAATACTTCAAAGAGACAGTTACCCTACAGTTGAGTCTTAAAGAATAAATGTTGGCTAGACATTCAAGGAATATAATTAGTCAAAGGATTCTGGGTACATGGACTTGTAGAAAAAAATAATTCGGATAAAATAAAAGGCATACAATAATCTGGGAATGGAATTCTTTGCAGGATCATTTGGCTTGGTTAAAAAGCAAACGTAGGGAACAAACAAAATGAGGCTGAAAAGGTGTGCAAGAACCAGATCATGAAAGATCATTTTGACTGGCTAAAGAAAGACATTTCCTTGGCTCTTAACTTCTTCATGTGTTAGCATTATCTTTAACACATCATGTTCAGCATTGTTAACCTCATAGTTACAAAATGGCTGGAAATAGAGCTGAAATCATCCTTTTCATCCCTCCAGTGGGAGAATAAGGGTCATATTCTCACAACCATCAAACAATAATGCTGAACCCACCTATTAGAATACCCTTGATGTGATCTCTATAATCACGTGCGCATGTTGTGCTGATTGACTTAGAGAGATTTTATCTCCAATCCTGAACCAAGTTGGCTTAGAATAATCAGAACCTATCCCTGAAGCTGGGCCTAGGACCAGTCCTACATAATCTTACCTACATTTTGTGACTGTTACAATATGAGAGTTTTGAGAAGTGGGGAAACAGGAAAATGATTGGTGAGTAGGTGTCTTAGTCCATTTTCTGCTGCTATATTAGAAAACCACGTATAAAGAACAGAGGTTTATTTGGCACACAGTTTTGGAGACTGTGAAGTCCCAGGGCATAATGCTAGCATCCAGTGAGGGTCATCCCATGGTGAAGGCAGAGGCAAGCAAGTAAACAGAGAGAGGCACCAGGGGCAGGATTTGTTTTGTAACAACCCACTCCCATGATGACTAACCCATTCTTGAGACATTGACATTAATCCATTCATGAGGTCTCCACCCTCATTGCCCAATCACTTCTCATTAGGCCTCACCTCCCAACAGTGCTACATTGGGAGTTAAGTTTCAAACATAAGAACTTTTGGGGAATACATTCAAACCACAGTAGTAAGTAATGAGCAAAACTATCTCTACTGCTCTTCTGCAATTCTCCTGCATTTTAAGGAAACTTTATAATATTACTTGGAGAGAGAAAAGCAAAAGGCAGAAGTGATCCTATAAAAATAAATTCTCATTGTAGGAAAGCATTTTGTTTCTTAAATAACATATAAAATCTTATATAATTTCCTGGGGATATATCCTGAAATCTCCTTTTAACTTCACCACGTAACTAGGTACATACAGGCAATTCTTAGGGATCTGCACCTAGTGGCTTTAATTATCTTTTCTCTGAGGAGAATCACTATTCTAGTAGGAGTCTAAGCTTCTATTGTTACTGCTTAAGCAATAATTTTTTATGTGCTAGATCTCAAATTTTAACAAATACCAACTTCTAACATCATAACATAGTAACTTTATTTTAATTTCTTACCTAGCATTCTGCTTTCAGCACATAACATTCTTCCAAGAAATTAAATAGTGGCCCTTTTGTCTGTTCTTCTTCTCTTGAAAAGATTTCACAAGAGTTCTGGTTTACTGCTAATTTCAAATACCTGTCACATGAAATAATTGCTTTCCATCACTATCATTTTTCCCAGACTATCGGCAATCAAAAATCACTTACAGTTTGCCATAAGAATATCTCAGGACTTGATTTGTATCATTTTAATAGCCTTTTCCCAGGTATTTTCAAAAATTAAGAAAGTCTGTTATACATATTTATCTATATGAATAAATAAAGCCAAAAACTGTAAGAAGCAGTCATATGACACATAACAAATAAGATATCTATATTTGTATTCAAAAATCTTCTTTAAGCAAGGGGACATAATAATGAATGTTGTTCTCACACTCTCCTGTATCTGCCATCTCTCAATGTCATGATGTAATAAGAAGTTACTGAACAGTATTAAAGCCAGAAATCACCTGCTTCTGCCACTTGTATAATTTACACATTTTTTTTAAAAGCTTGTATAATGATCAGTTCACTAGCACTTAAAATAGGTTGCTGCTGTTATATCTGAAAACAGAGATTTTTAAATTCTGTACCAAGAACAATCACAAAAAGAGACACAAAACCATGTTTTGGGTACTGGAAACTGTCTATATCTCGATAGGAATTTCTTATACATTGTTGTAGGCATCTGTCGAAACTCATTGAATTTCACACTTAAGATTTGTGTATTTCATTGTACATTCATGGTACTGCAAAGGAAATATCTGCATACACACATGTATAAAATAATTTAAGAAAACAATGTATTATCATTGTGCTGTGACAAGTAGATCCTTGTAAAGCAATCACTCCATTGGTCATCTGCCCATGGACAATATGGCTGTGAAAGGATTAAGCTGTAACGCCTTTTTTCCATTGCTTTTCTAGGTATGTAAGTGATTTGATGTTATTATGCCCTCTGTTTTTATTTTCAGAGCCATACATTGAAAATATTTTTCCAGCTTTGTGTATGCCATACATTAGATTCATTAGAATAACTTCCAACTACACAATATCAAGTAGTACATCAGTGGTTACATAGCTTGGAAGGGACAGGAGATATTATGCAAATCTGGACCTATCTGATGACATATCCTTAGCTTCCCATGGGCAACCTTTAACATTTTTTGTCTATAAACAGTTATCAGTCACAAAACTACAAGAGACATGCAAGACAAAAAGTGTAGTGAATATCACTTTATTTATCTATGATATATGTACTTTGCAATACCCAAATCTGTGTCTTTCAAAATACAGATTTCAATTTTTTTATGTCATTGACTATATTTTATTTATTAGACAGTATAACATTGACTGTTTTCCAAAAACATCCTACCCTATTCTTATTTTAAAATGGGAATGAGAGTATGTTTTGCGAGGGGCAAAATAGAAACTAAATTTCAATAAGCTTCTTCCCTTTGCAACAATAATAATAATAAACATTTATTTGATGTTGATGATAGGCCAAGCCTTTTGCAAACTGCTTGATAAAACCCTTACAACTATGCTCTGAGGCAGTTATGCTTATAGCACTCATTTTTCCAAAGTAAAGTAAAGAGAGGTGAAGTTACTTGCCTGTTAGTAATAGTTAATGAGTACTGGAGCCAATATTTGAAAGCTAGCAGGTCTGTCTGGCCTTATCACAATGATACGAGCCATATTCTCTCTTAATTAAACATGTATTGGTTCATTTATTAAGCATACACTTATTGAATGTCCACTGTACTCATCAATGGAGACTTAGAGTTCTTGACCTCAAGGAGTTACAAAAATAGTAGGTGTTACACTACTAGAAAATGTCGCTGCAGTTTGATAAGAACTATGCTATTTAAGCAAAAGGAAGAAACAGGTGGCCAGGCACGGTGGCTCACGCCTATAATCCCAGCACTTTGGGAGGCTGAGGTGGACAGATCACGAGGTCAAGAGATCGAGACCATCTGGGCCAACATGGTGAAACCCTGTCTCTACTAAAAATACAAAAATTAGGTGGGTGTGGTGGCGTATGCCTATAGTCCCAGCTACTCGGGAGGCTGAGGCATGAGAATTGCTTGAACCCAGGAGGCAGAGGTTGCAGTGAGCCAAGATCATGCCACTGTACTCCAGCCTGGCAAAAGAGTGAGACTCCGTCTAAAAAAAAAAAAAAAAAAGGAAGAAACACTTAACCCAGACACAAATTGTGGTAGCTGTGTGGTAGCTGGCAGGGTGAACTGAAGAAGATATAAAAGAGGCTAAAATGTACGAAGGTTCTGTGGCGAAAGCCCAGTTTTAAAGAATGAGAAATTATCCAGCTGAGGAATAAAATTAAGGGTGTTCAAAGGTCAGGGCACAAAGTGAGCATTCAGGGAAATGGAAGTGTGAGTGGATTATAGAGAGCAATGGCTCGAAAAGAAGGGCTTATACTGGATTTGACTTTCAAAATAATTTGGATTTCATAACAAAGAGAATGAGAAGCCATTACAGAATTTGGGACAGAAAAAATGATAAGTTTTGAATCTGAAAAAGATGATTGGCAGTAGTACGGAAAATGAATCAAATCACAGGGCTGTGAGAATCTAAAGCAAGAAGATGGTTAGAAACACAGACCAGAAATGATAAGCGCATGATGTGAGGCAGGCATAGGGCCATGGCCAGACTTCTACATTTTACTGAAAAGGAGATCCATGAAGAGAGAAAGGAACTTTGTAATTAAGGTATTATCATACTGCATGTATCACATAATGTTCAAGAACATTCACCAAAGGCATGATGAGAAAAACTGGCTCTGGAAGATGGTTTCAAGTTACAAGGAAATCTAAAAGATACCAAAAAATATTTTAATACACAAAAGTAAGATAAAGAATCTGAGAAGTCTTAACATATTGGCATGTAAAATAAATGAACATTAATGTTAACGATCTTTCATGTTAAATTCTTATGTAATTATTTGTTTAATAAATGTCATGGTCCTATATAATGTGTTTTATGATATTACATGATTTTACACTAGAAATAATGTATATATGGTATTCATTCTCCAGAAACTTGCAAGGTTTCAGAGCAGATTCCCTGAAGCTTCTGAACCTTGAATTTAGTATGTTCCCACGTGGCTAAGAAACATGAGGTCAAAATAATTTTTAGGTGGCAGATTTTTTTTGGAAAGAAATAAACTTTTTGTTTTCTTGACAACACCATTTGATGAATAGCTTTACCCTCCCCTAGATTCTGAGCTTGAGGAGTGTTTCTATTCCAACTTAAAAACAAAGCATCAAAAGTTGATGCTACCAACAGATTATTCATCTAATCTCTATTCTAATTTACCAAAATAAATAGTAAATATATTTTTGCTTCACTACATACTAAATAGGCTGCCATCGAATTATACATCATTAAAAGTTTAAAAAGATCACATCTTCTCTCACCCCATTCCATCTCTGTAATTTCGTTAATTCTTTTTCTGTCCTTTCAAAAATAAATATAAAACAAACAAAATAGCTTAACATTCAGCATAAATCCTGTGTTTTCTGGAATGCACTTAGTAAGAAAAAAATGTATACTATCATATGTTTGTAATTGTGGGGAGAAAGAACCATAAAAGGTTACTTGTTTTTTACTTTTATTGGTTCACTTTGCTTTAAACCTTTCTTTGTTTTGCTCTATTATTTTTTCTTCCAGCTTCACTGATGTATAATTTATAAGTAAAAATTGCACATATTCAAGGTATACAATGTTATGCTTTACTATACATATATTATTTAATGATTATGACAGTTTAATTAACACATCCATCATCACCTATGGTTACTATTAGCAGCTTTTAAGTGTCACCCTGTTATTTCTGTTCCTAATTCTTAAGCGTCCTTTTGGTGGAAACTCCTAGTGATAGGAGGAAGGAATAAAAGCATTTACATCCCTTTAGGTTCTGTGGCCTCTCTTTGCCTAAATAAGCATATCATTTTCTGAGTTAGCAATATGGTATCACTTATATGTTTCAAAGCAATAATGCCATCCCCATCAAGCCACCAATGACTTTCTTCACAGAACTGGAAAAAACTATGGTAAAGTTCATATGGAACCAAAAAAGAGCCCGCATTGCCAAGACAATCCTAAGTCAAAAGAACAAAGCTGGAGGTCACGCTACCTGACTTCAAACTATACTACAAGGCTACAGTAACCAAAACAGCATGGTACTGGTACCAAAACAGAGATATAGACCAATGGAACAGAACAGAGCCCTCAGAAATAATACCACACATCTACAACCATCTGATCTTTGACAAACCTGAGAAAAACAAGAAATGGGGAAAGGATTCCCTATTTAATAAATGGTGCTGGGAAAACTGGCTAGCCATATATAGAAAGCTGAAACTGGGT
>NW_016803441.1:1238235-1243004 GCF_001698545.2 Rhinopithecus bieti | reverse complement strand
ATACCAGTTAGAATGGCAATCATTAAAAAGTCAGGAAACAATAGGTGCTGGAGAGGATGTGGAGAAATAGGAACACTTTTACACTGTTGGTGGGATTGTAAACTAGTTCAACCATTGTGGAAGACAGTGTGGCAATTCCTCAAGGATCTAGAACTAGAAATACCATTTGACCCAGCCATCCCATTACTGGGTATATACCCAAAGGATTATAAATCATGCTGCTCTAAAGACACATGCACACGTATGTTTATTGTGACACTATTCACAATAGCAAAGACTTGGAACCAATCCAAATATCCATCAATGACAAAGTGGATTAAGAAAATGTGGCACATATACACCATGGAATACTATGCAGCCATTAAAAAGGATGAGTTCATGTCCTTTGTAGGGACATGGATGAATCTGGAAACCATCATTCTCAGCAAACTACCACAAGGAGAAAAACCAAACACCGCATGTTCTCACTCATAGGTGGGAACTGAACAATGAGAACACTTGGACACAGGATGGGGAACATCACACACTGGGGCCTGTCATAGGGTGAGGGGAGGGGGGAGGGATAGCATTAGGAGATATACCTAATGTAAACGACAAGTTAATGGGTGCAGCACACCAACATGGCACATGTATTCATATGTAACAAACCTGTACATTGTGCACATGTACCCTAGAACTTAAAGTATAATAAAAAAATAAAAAAAAATTTAAAAAATGAAAGAAAGAAAAAAAGTATGACATTTTACGTAGCATTGTTGACATATATAATCTTCTGCTATCATTCACCTTTCTGCTATAAGATAGGTAGAGAAAGTCTAAAGGCACAGGTTGTGAGAGAAACTGGCTTCAAAAGACCTCATAGGGTACAGTACATTACCTTGTTTAATTACCCACATCCCAGAGTCAGTCTTTCACCTTTACAAACTTAGATTCTGGTTTCATCAGTACTCTTGGAGTCGACATCTCCCAGATTAGATCTAAAATGTATTCATTTATTGCATTTAGAAAAAAATCCAAACTCACAAATCTGCAAGGTTCTAGTCAGTCTGATCTTTCCCTAGCTATTCGGCCTCATCTTATCATGGTGTCCTTTTAGTACTAAAATCATAGCCTGTTCTGACCATTTGGGTTTCTCTGCTTGAAAAACTGTTTTCCCCTCACTTTCTAAACAAAAGTTCCAAGCTTTTCGTGTCTAGCTCAAATGTCACCTCCTGACCACCTACACTAAACTGCTCCTTCCCTCTTCCACTAGTTCTTTGTGTCTTATCACTATGTTCATATCCTCCACTGTGTATTTCCCAATGTGAGTGCATCTTGTCTGTCTCACTACTCTAGAACACAGGCTTTTTGAGGACAAGCAACTTGTCTGTCTTTTCTTTGATGTATGTATGCCCAGAGTACATAATAAAGCTAGCTCCAAAGGTGAGCACTTTATAATATTTCATGTGAGAAAGAATTAACCCAGTTCACAAGATTTTGGTATAACAGAAACTGTCAATTATTTACGAGAAAATTCATTCCCTTAATTTTCATAGATGGCACACTCTATACATTATCTGCCTGTAGGCAGAACTTCTTTAAAAGCCCAGTGATAAGAAGAAAATTGTTTTTGAGCTGGGAATGAGAACAAAGGGCCTTAGATTGATATAAGAATTAATGGGAACAATCACAATATACTGATACATCCAGAACTTAAAAGTCAAAGACTGATGGCTAAATACCTTCTCCAGAGGTAATGCTTGATTGCTCACTGACAATTTTCTATGATGTCCCTTCTTTACTTGTTTGAATTCCTGACCAACTGCCCTACAGCTTAGTACTTTCATGCCCTAAGTAAGTTAATACATTCAGTCAAGTTACTGAAATAGTCATTCTGGGTTAATTAGAATCATGCTTCCACCTTCCAGTGTGTGTATGCACCTGTGCCTGTGCAAGTACACACACTGGGTGATGGAATCCATGAACTAAAGTTTGACGATCAGGCTGGGTGAGGTGGCTCACACCTGTAATCCCAGCACTTTGAGAGGCCAAGGCAGGTGGATCACTTGAGGTCATCAGTTCAAGACCAGCCTGGCTGACATGGTGAAACCCCATCTCTTAAAAAAAAAAAAAAAAAAAATAGCCAGGCGTCGTGGTAGGTGCCTATATAATAGCTGGGCATGGCGGTGGGGAATGGCGGGAGGCTGAGGTGGGAGAATTGCTTGAACCCTGGAGGCAGAGGTTGCAGTGAGCCAAGATTGTACTACTGTACTTCAGCCTGGGTGACATAGTAAGACTCCATCTCAAAAAAATCAAATAAAATTAAATAAATAAAGTTTGACTATCAGAGTTTGATCTTCTCTCCAAGTTCTTGTGGAATGATTCAATTCAAGCTGCCAGGTATTAACAATATATAAATGTCTAAACTTATTCTTACATTGTACAATTCATTGTATTATCTAATTTTTTTTCTAAAAATCACATTAAGTTTGGCCATAGAGAAATACTGGTTAATGAAGAGCATGTAATCATTGCATGCCTACATGAGTGTAGGAAAATACAGGCACACACTGATATACATACAGCAAAGAGAGAATAAAGAATGGTAATACAGAATTATGAGAACTGTTTTTAAAGTATATTTGAATTTTTACTAATGACTTTATTGTCTTATTTAGAAAATCTTTGACTTACAAATTAAAGCTTAAGGACGAAGACCCTTAATGGAACCATCCATTAGAGGATGCTATCGTATTCTGACAAAAGGAAAGCATGAAGAACTAAAATAATCTGAATCTCTAAGGCATTTAAAATATGCAGCAACATAATTTTAGGTAAGATACATTTCACAAAAGAATGTTTGACTTATTAATACCTGGTACTTCCTGTGAATGTACCATTGTCATTGGAAATAATATATGCTATCATGAGTTTCAAAAATGTAACTATTTCACCTAAACTATGTGCTGAGATTTCATCAGAGATGGTATTAATGGTCAGGGTGGCAGGAACAAAACAAACCTGAATTCTTACAATTTGGAAGTGGTTTGTTTTGCTCACAGTACTATCCAGGTTTTACTATACTGGCTTCATTTTTTGTATTTGTGTCAAGTTTTAATACTTTTCATCATAAAGAAAAATAAAGTTTCTGTGAGTTTCAGTCAAGAAAATAGTTCATTTTCCTCTCTTTTTATGAGACTCAGTGTGGTAGCTTACATAAGGCATTTCAGCTGAGCAAAGCAGCTCTAGTCGGCTCTTCTCCTTGAAGGGACTGGCACAGAATACAAGACAGGATTTTGGCGCCAAGCCCACAGCAGTCTATATTTTTACCACTAATCATATACATTACCCCTGTCTTGACACTGAAAACACACATTCAGTGCCAATCATCTATTTTCAGGAAAAAATGCATACACATCTTGGGATAATTTCCATTTACAACTGGCAACTCAATCCACTGAATCAAATTGTACTCATTTTGATTCAAAGCCAGTGTGGTAATGCCTAAAATGTGAATTACAGGCACTGGGTTGAAACAATGAGATCGCAATAAAGAAATGCAGGAGTTAATGAGAGTAAGAATTCTATACTTCAACACTATGTAAATCATAAAACAGTGTCAAAATGGAATAATCATAAATGTCTTTCCTCCTTTTGCAGTGTTATAATATCCTCTCTTTCATGACATTAAGTTGGTGAGATATAACAATTGTTAGGAATCTGGACTGGTTCTCGCATTTAAAAAAATTCTGGTGTATGAAATCTGAAAAATCTAGGAGCTCTGATAAAAGCTTGACTGTAAAGTGAAAGGGAGAAGAAACATATTAGCTAAAAAAAAGACTACAGGCTTTAATAATATTTATTTTGTTTGTAGATTTATCTTATAGAGATGGGGGAGATTAGAGAATTTATAAATGCATAAACTTTGAGGCAGAAGCCAGTAATGTGGAAGAGAATAGAAATAAAATAGAAGCAGTGATGGCTGGTGGAGGGAGACCCCAATGTTGAAAGAGATGTGAGGCAAATGTTCCTGAAAGCAGGTAAAGCCATTCGCTTCTACAGAAGAAAGGACACTTTTTCTAGGACTGGAGGGAAAGAGCTACAGGTGGATACAGATAAAATTTGAAAATACAGGAGTTCAAAGAGGAAGGAATCCAGCACTCCACTCTTATGCCTAAAGTAAATCACATGCTATCCATTCTAAACAGTATGTACTCACAATGCCTTTTATTTCTTCCCATTTCCTTTAGAGATTACAGTTCTCTTTTCACTTATTCCTATCTTCTCAGACAGAAGGCAGAAAAAAAAAAAAAAAAAGAGCTTTAGTGACCTCAGCCAAGTTCCTTGGCCAGTCTGAAAACATGTAAGGATGTCCAGTTCAATGGAAAAGAACGGTACACATTGTTGTCCTTAAAGAGAGTTTCAATTCTTGAGTAGTCCTGGCAGGTCCATCATCTGAGCCCTCGAGCCTTACATAAACTTTATTGAGTCAGAGCGTATATAGAACTAAAGCTCCCAGTTCATAACCACTAACTACTCTGACAAACCAAGAATTTCCTAGTTCAAAACCTGGAGCATCACTCTAAACAGTTGTGTATGGCAAGATAAAATACATCACCAAGAAAGTTCTTTTCAAAGCATTTAAATATTAATCATGCCTCTGTCTTCAAAAGATGATGTTCTCCCTTTTTGGTCAATAATCATTCATCTGACCAACCAAAAGAATACATAAGCCAATACATTTCAAAATGTGTTTTCTGCTTAAAAGAAGGTGAAATTTATTTATTTAT
>NW_016803441.1:1226886-1238022 GCF_001698545.2 Rhinopithecus bieti | reverse complement strand
TTTATTTATTTATTTATTTATTTATTTATTTATTTATTTATTTATTTTTGAGACAGAGTTTTGCTCTGTTGCACAGGTTGGAGTGAAGTGGCACAATGGTCCAGTCTCGGCTCACTGCAACCTCTGCCTCCCAGGTTCAAGCAATTCTCCTGCCTCAGCCTCCACAGTAGCTGGGGTTACAGGTGTATGCCACCATGTCTGGCTCTTTTTTGTATTTTTAGTAAAGACAAAGTTTCGCCGTGTTGGCCAAGCTGGTCTTGAAATCCTAACCTCAAGTGATCTGCCCACCCTGGCCTCCCAAAGAGCTGGGATTACAGGTGTGAGCCACCACACCTGGACAGAAAGATATAATTTCTTAAAAAATAAAGTCCAAAATCGGATTCATGAATAAACTATGAGATAGACAGATAGATAATAGACAGATGAGAGATAAATAGACAGGCAGACAGACAGATCTATAGGCAGGCCATTTATGGATTGTCAACTTCTATCCAAGAAAGAACCATTATGTATGGTCTCAACACAAATCATTTAGCTTGTAATAGGGTTAAAATGTAAAATTTAGTTTTTAAATTTTATTTTAAATTATAAGTATGTTAGTGTCCTTCTGTATATATATATATACAACATTCGTGTCACATTTGTTATTTGGAATACTAATGAGCAGTCTAAAGCTTTCATGCGAATCTCTCTGAAATATTTCTATGGTAACACATTTGAGTTATTAAGACTATAAGCCTGAATTTGAATGTGATATTAACTATATACTACTTTCAGTCCTAAATACTATAGGGTGATGAAAGAAAGCAGAAAGACATAATTATAACCATCCAGGAACACAAATATTGGAATGATAAAGTTCTGAAAAATCAGGCTTGGCTTGGGTCATATGCTCACTCTCACATAGGTGGGGAGACAGGAACAGGGGCCCTTCACTGCATAAACTGCAGTGGTTAAGAGCTCAGACTAGCGCCTTATTGGTTAGGTTTGGTTTCACTACTGACTAACACTTATTAGTTATTTTATGACCTTGAGCAAGTTACTTAACCGCTCTCTTTTGTTTTTGAGGATTTTTGTCTCTAAAATTGATATAATTATAGTAGGTATGTTGTAGGGTTGATATAAGAATTATGTGAATTAATAACATTTAGGGCTGGACACTGTGGCTCATGGCTATAATCCCAACACTTTGGGAGGCAGAGGTGAGTGGACAACTTGAGGTCAGGAGTTCGAGACCAGCCTGGCCAACATGGTAAAACCCATCTCTACTAAAAATACAAAAATTAGCTTGGTGTGGTGGTGGGTGCCTGTAATCCCAGCTTCTTGAGAGGCTGAGGCAGGAGAATCGTTTGAACCCAGGAGGCAGAGGGTGCAGTGAGCCAGGATCACACCATTGCACTCCAGCCTGGGTAACAAGAGTGAAACTCCATCTCAAATAAATAAATAAATAAAACACTTAGAATCATGCCTGGCACTTAGCAAGTGTCATGTATAGTCATGATCATCAACATAATTCTTGATAATCTCACCAGGATCACACCCAATACAAGTACATTTTCCATAAAAAATTAGCTGGGCGTGGTGGCAGGCGCCTGTAGTCCCAGCTACTCAGGAGGCTGAGGCAGGAGAATGGCGTAAACCCAGGAGGCGGAGCTTGCAGTGAGCCGAGATGGTGCCACTGTACTCCAGCCTGGGAGACAGAGAGACAGCGTCTCAAAAATCAATTAATCAATCAATTAAAAAAAAAAGAGAGATATGTTATCCTTTTACATATGTATAGCACCATGCTGAGAAAAGTGCTTTGGTCACTGGCTCCAGATAAATAGAGAAAACTTTAGCCTACACTTGAAAAAGTAAACGTGAATGGTGTTATTTCTAGAGCATTGCCACCAACTGAAAAAAAATTCACTTTTGTATTTTTCCTTTTAAAAAAATACATGAGATTGACCCTGTCGGGACTCACAAAATGATACCCCAAAGTATGATGCCTTGGCAAGCTGAGTATTTTGAACTAATGGAAATCGGGAAGGTCTCAGTACCATGTCTTTCTGACCTTCACCCGTCCTCCTGTCTCCTACTCATATATCTCTCATGAAACAAGCCATAAAAACCAAAACTCCTCTTCCCCAAGGCAGTTACTGAAACTAAAATTTTTCTCTCCAAAGCAATCATGAAACATAGAAGAGTCACTCTCTCTCCTTCCTCCCTTCTCCCTTTGAACACCTTCATTGAAAAGGGGTCCTGCTCCATACCCAGGAGGAAGGAATGCTACACAAACAGGCCAAGAAGAATCTGAACAAACAGGCCTTGCTGGGTTCCCCCCTTGTCTCTCACCATTAGATCATGCCTTTTTGTCCAATCACACTTCTACATGGTTGTCCATTCTTCATTGAACCTAAGCATAAAAATAGACAAGTTTCCTGGGTCTTTGAGGCTTCATTTCTGAAGGCTCCTATGTCACATAAAACCTTTTTTTTTTTTTTTTTTTTTCTGAGACAGAGTCTGGCTCTGTCACCCCGGCTGGATGGAGTACAGTGGTTCAATCTCAGCTCACTGCAACCTCTGCCTCCCAGGTTCAAGCAGTTATCCAGCCTCCGCCCCCCAAAGTATCTGGGATTACAGGTGCACACCACCATGCCTGGATAAATTTTTGGCAATTTTACTAGAGATGGGGTTTCACCATATTGGCCCGGCTAGTCTCAAACTCCTGACCTCAAGTGATCTGCCTGCCTCAGCGTCCCAAAGAGCTGGGATTACAGGCATGAGCTAGCACACCTGGCTAAAACCTTTATTGAATAAATTTGTTATGCTTTTCTCTTATTAACCTGTCTTGTTATAGAAGTGTGGGCTATCACCCTGGTGATGAGTGAGGAAAGGTATCACACCCCTCTGGCTCTGCCCCTACAACCCTATCCACAGAACTAACTCTGAAATTATAAATGAATGACTTAAAAAATGAAATAAAAGTGATTATTCCAACAGACTGGTAACATATTCCACTTGGAGATAACTTAAAAGAGACAGTAAAATGAAAATAAAGGTATAGATATACCTTTGTTTTGTTTTGGTACCGTCTGAACTATTATCCATCATTACTGGCCATTTTTCATGGTGAGGAAGAAAAAGGCAGCAAAAGCAAAGGTATGTTTGATTTTCCTCTATATGATATGAATAAAATCTACATGGATATGGCAAACAAATTAGAGAGAAGATTACCCCAATCTCCGCAAAATGAAACATGCTACAATATGTTTTTTCCTCCAAGACTGAGATACGGCTATAAATAAACACATAATATGGGTTTTTTTTCCTCTGAAAATTTGGAAAATATTCTAGTTTAACATGATTATGTAGGCTGTCACCATTTTTAAAAATTGCATTAAGCCCATAAACTCATTCTAATTGGCAGATCTTTAAAAAAGATGTTTATGCTTACAGATCCTAATGCTTTTGAGAAAACAGACACCCATTTCCATTTCCTTTGCTTCTCAACACATCATGCCGGTGACAGATGTTTCTGAACTGTTTCAATGTCCCTGTCTAAATAGAAAATGCACACTTAATGATACCCATGTGTGTATATTTATATTTCTAGTCTTATCTTTATATATCTACAAAAGATTGTTCCCCTTGGTAATTACAGTCCTATTCAATATTAATGAATTATTGGCAGAAAGTCACTTTTTATGTATATATCTACACACAAAAGATCTGCTTTTGTACATTATGATGACTACAGATACTCATGTTTGTTTGTAAGTGTAAATGGTCACAATGTTTTACATATTTTTTCTTTTAAAAGCTTAAATTTCATATGCTTATTTTCAAGGCATATAGTCAAGGTATCGTTTATTGTGAGAGAGTAAAAGAAATGCAGCTTAGTGTCAGCTCTGCTGTCTTTGACTAATCCGCTAGTCACCCACTTTAATGGCTCTTCATAAATAATTCAAATTTTAATTATGCTGCCAGCCTCTGACCTAAAGAGAAATGAAGAAAGAAAAGGAAAAGAATGGGCCAGGGAAAGCATATCAGTTGAATCAAATTGTGCCTCCAGTAAATGACTTTGTGTCTCACAGCTCCACTTTCCTACTCAAGATGCACCTGCTTCCTCATTTGTGATTTTTAAAAATAATATTAGTGTCATCTAGGATACACCATTGATGATTAACTATTTATTTTCTCTATATCTATCATATTTACAAATATACACTTATAGATGAAAATATATACCTAGATTATAATAGAGTCCCCTGACCAGATATCTCCCCATTGTTTCCCATTTCAAGCTCTGTTGTGTCTCCTAAAAAAGTCACTGGAGTTCATCATAATATCAGGCATGTTCGTATCACTGCAATGACACATCAGGTCTCTGTTATATTAAAAAAGAACACATAAGTCTTCGTCCAAACCCAGGTCTTATAAGTTATTGTTGGAGGAACTGCTGCCAAATGAATGGCTGGCTGAATAGATTTAGGAAAATCTAACTGCATCTGTCACACAGAAAGCTGGCCAAGGTAGATTTGACAGGCGATACATGGCTGAATGATCTCTTCCCACCAAAAAACATCTTTTAATTGCATCAGGTCTCTCAATCCACAGTTGAGCATCTGCTCATTAGAACCAAAGCAGTATTTCTCAAATTGAAATGCTGAATCTCACTGTATAATTTTCTTCTAAATATTACCTTACAATTTTCCTAAAGCAAGCAAACCCAGTCATATTTGATGTAAGATCTCTGGGGCCAAATCTAATCTATGTATATTAACAATTTTATCTTTCTTTTTTTTTGGCATCAGTATAATTTTTGTCCTATTTATTTAACAAAGAACACATTTGGATTTCATTCAAGAAATCCCCACTCACAGATATATATCCAGAAGTTGATTTAATCTGCTCTGAGTTCCTTTTTATTGCTAAGTAACTACCTTTTACAGCAAGCCCTTGTGAAAGATTTGGAAAATCTATTGGACTTTATACAAAAGTATTATTTAGCTGTCTCAAAGACGAATTTATCTTAAAATTACATAATTCTTCAACCACTTGCCATTATTTGCAGCCCATTTTCTGTTTGCTTATACCCTAAAATTTTGACTTTTCAATCATTTCCCTCTTTATTTTCCTTTCCCCTTATCCAGGATTTAATTTGGAGAACTGAGAGGCAATAAAGAATCTCCTAGAATCTATATTTTTGGTAACTTATTTTGTTGGTCTAATCTCAATAAAGAACCTATATTTTTGGCAACTTATTGTTCCAACTCTGTCTATATGATGATAAAACGGTTAGATGGAAATACATTCTAGCTCATTAAACTGTCTATTTGATCTACAAGATGGCAAATTTATTTGTGTATGTGCATCTTTATAATGCACCATTTCTTATAAAATTATATCGAGACAGTCTTAGAGGAGCCATTCAATTACCTTGAAAAAAGCCACAAAAACATTTTTATTAAATAAACCAATTTGGAAGATGAAAGAGAAACTGTCTGGCTTTTAGATAATTAGGTACACCTTCTTCGTCTATGTGAAACCTAGGTTTTGATTTAAGATTGACAAGTGCAGGGTGCTATTTGTTATCAGTGGACAGGCTACTCTGTAGCTCACTGCTATTCTGATATACTCATGTTTCAACCAATTTAGATAAGAATAAGTTTCTCTAAGTACTCTTGAGTTAGTTTAGTAGAAAATGTCATGAAAATGGTTGTAAATTTACATGTAGAAATATAACAGTGTAGAAATCAACTCATAAGAAGTATTTTATGAAACCCTAAATGCAGTAGGTCAGTGCTTCCCGTCAGAAATCTACTGGCAAGAAAGGTTTTCAAGTCTTTTTTTTTTTTTTTTTTTTTTTTTGAGATGGATTGTTGCTCTTGTCGCTCAGGCTGGAGAGCAACGGTGTGATCTCGGCTCACTGCAACCTTCGCCTCCCGGTTTCAAGCGATTATCCTGCCTCAGCCTCCCGAGTAGCCAGGATTATAGGCGCCTATCACCACACCCGACTAGTTTTTGTATTTTTAGTAGAGATGAGGTTTCACCATGTTGGCTGGGCCGGTTTTGAACTCCTGACCTCAGGTGATCCGCCCACCTCTGCCTCCCAAAGTGCTGGGATTACAGGGGTGAGTCACCGCGCCCAGCCTCAACTAATTCTTAACAAAAACGTGTTTGACCTTTTCCTATGCCCAGTTAAATTGTAAGAAGAACTATAGTATCTTAAAGAAGACCAAATCTAAAAAGTATTTGATTTGCTTGATATATCCATTTCAATCACAGGACAAACTACTTCTGAAAAATTTTTATCCATCAAAAAATCTTTTGGATTCTATGCAAAAGTCTCAAAGATGAATCTATCTTAAAATTATATCATTCTTCAAACACTTAACTAGAAGTTTCCATGAATGTGTACAGAATATAGCCTTCTTAAAACTGGCAGATCAATTTAGATTCAAATAGATTCAAGACAAATATCACAATCCTAAAATGACTCTTTATAAAATAGCATTTATTTTCAGTGAAAACTATATTTGTGAAAAGGGCTATACTAATGTTTTGATTTAAAGGATAAGCACTTTTTATATGTGCACTTGTGTGAGTGTGCGTGGATAAAATCCCTTTACTTATACTTTGCCCATTTTTCTTCAGATTGCTAATCTTTTGCTTATTGATCTTTCTGATATAAATACAACCTTACAGTTCATAAGTGTCACGATTATTTATGCCTCAGAACCAAATGAAATGAAATTCAAATCAGGAAAACAGCTCAGAATAATTTGTTTGCTAACGATTCATCTGAAGACCTTCAATTGTAGTACCTAATTGTATAATATGGTATTACTGTATAGCATTATTCAGTGCTCGTCTATTTCTTCCATCAGCCTGGAAGTTCTTTGACTCCAAGCGTTCCAAACAGAATCCTTCTTTTTAACTATCACCTCATACTTTTCCTCATTTACAACAGCAACCATGATTGTCTTACTGAATTGAAGAAATGAAAGCTTTTGAAAGCCCTTAAAACTACAGACTCGGCCGGGTGCAGTGGCTCACGCCTGTAATCCCAGCACTTTGGGAGGCCAAGGCGGGCAGATCACGAGGTCAGGAGATCGAGACCATCCTGGCTAACACGGTGAAACTCCGTCTCTACTAAAAACACAAAAAAAATTAGCCAGGCATGGTGGCGGGCGCCTGTAGTCCCAGCTACTCGGGAGGCTGAGGCAGGAGAATGGTGTGAACCTGGAAGGCAGAGCTTGCAGTGAGCCGAGATCGTGAAACTGCACTCCAGCCTGGGCGACAGAGTGAGACTCCATCTCAAAAACAAAACAAAACAAAAAAACCTACAGACTCTACAAGCTGCCTATTTGGACAACAAAAATAAATAAATAATTAACAGTTATTTTACTACTTTTGGTAAATTAAGTTACTTAAATATTTTACACAGGCAGAAGAAAATCTGTTTGGCATAGCGTTTTGTTTTATCCTTTTACACAAAAGCATTTGTGAAATAGAAGTGGAGTTTAGAAAAATTAAAATTGTTCAGATAACACAGTGCAATAATTGCATCAAAGTTAAAACGTGTCTTTTTTAAAGGAAATTCCACAGTAAATGTCTATGACAATGTTTCAATATTAAATACTCAGTAAACATTTAACTGAGCATAATATATCACAGGTATGATATTAACCTTTAGAGGTTATTTTAGGAAAATAAATAAAACAGCCAGCAAAGGAATTATGGAGAGAACCTGAAACATACTGTTTAATGTTTATCTAATTACAAAAATTTATTGGGGGCAACCCAGTCATTCACTCTCCCTCCAACTACACATAGTCTTTTTTTTTTCTTCTCTTCACTTCTTCTTATTCAACCAAAACCAGAAATATCCAAACAGAAGAGTTAATTATTGGGGATGTGTAGGCCATGGTTGGGAAAAATGTTGAGAAATTATTTGGGCTATGTGGAGCAAGCTGTCTCGCATAAAAAGCTATATTGTGCTCTAAAGAAAGTAGGAATGGAAAGAGAATTTGAGAGACACCTGAGACCAAAAAAATAAGACACAATTAAGAATGTTGAATAGAATACAATGACAAGAAGCCTTTCCAAGACAGTAAATCCAAAAAGGCTGCTAAATAGCATAAGACAGGAAAAAGATAAGGAAGCAAAGGGTGGCTGGGAAGCTTTAATCCAGAGCTCCCGATGTACAAGAGAGGCTGGCAACAGGAAATTGAAAAGACAGTGGTTCTGGCCAGAGCAGGAGCAGATGATGAAATGGCATAGAAAAATTGACAGCAAGTGCAAACAGTTTTAAAAAGAAATTTGATGCCCCTCTTGTATACTCTTCCTTGGTTATGCAAACCTGAAACCTAGACGTCTTCTTTTCTATCAATGCTCACCTTCAACGACACAACAAGACCTACACATAGTCCCTCTTTCCTGTATCTCCCATCGCCTCTATTTGCAGAACTGTTTCCATTTAAGCTGTCTTCACCATCCTGAATTTCTGCAATAGTCTCCTTGGTAGCTTCCTGCATCTGATTTTGAACCTCTCTGACTCATACACCCCGTAGAACTGCCAATGTAAATTTACGAAAATACCAATCTTATTCTCCTTTTTTTTTTCATACATTTTACAGAAAAGCCATAGAATTCAAATCCAGGTGTGTCCACTCTTAAGTGTAAAGGACTCCAAGGGCAGATGCTATACAAGACCCTTCATTACTGACCTCTACCTACTTTTCCAGCCTCATGTCTCATCATTTTCTTCATGCTTCATAACTTTGCATTGTGTACCACCCGAAATTCTCTAGAATATTTTCTTTACCTAAGGAGTCAAAGAATTCATCTATATGCTTCTGTGGTACTTGTGCATCTATAGGAATTACTTGTTTATTTGACAATTTTCCCCACTGGACTGTGAGGTCCTTAAGGCAGACACTGTCTTTCAACTCTACATCCTTTGTACCTAGCTTAATGTCCAGAACGTAAGAGGTACTTAATAAACATTTTCTGAGCGAATGATTGAGGCATCAGCAACACCAGCAAGAAAGTGGCAGACAAGAATTAATCCCTTCATTTACATTCTCTCCTCTTCCAATGTCACAGCGATTTGTTTCAAGCTCCAATTCACTTTTGTTATTATTAAAGTGCTTCAGTAGATGAACAGTGTTATCGATAGTCACCACAAACTTTACTGACATATTCACAAAAAAATCATCTCTAAAATCACTCAAATGTTTTTCTATGTTGTAACAGCAAGCATCATTGGAGGTGAGGCATCTGGGATACAAAGAGCAAACAAGAAAGACTCCAATGCCTTATTTTGTTATATAGTTCTGCATCATTGTTCTGCCCTTCTGGTTTCCATATCTTGAATTCCAGCTTTATAGGCCCATAACTTGGCTTTCTATCTAACTAAATTCTTTAGCTGTTATCTCCTCAGCTATTTCTGACATGCACTATTAATGCTTTGTTTTTGGTTTTGCTTTTTTAGTATTTATTCACACATCTTCATGCTCTTGAGTCATTGGCTATTCCCCAAGCCCAAAAGGTAGCTATTGTTGTGACTTCTATTACTATAAATTAGTTTGGGCTAATTTACTTACTCCTTTACTTCATATATATTGACTCATATAACATGTAGTCTTCTCCATCTGGCCTCTTTGGCCCATCACTATAGTTGTGAGATATATAATTGTTGCTGTGTACAGCAGTATTTTGTTCTTTTTATTGCTGTGCAGTTTTCTATGTATGTATATACCTCGGTTTATTTATCCAATCTTTCTTTAAAGGACATTTGGATTGTTTCCAGTTAAGGACTATTGTGAATAAAAATGTGCATCTGATGGGAAACATGTACTCATTTCTGTTGGGAATACCCTAGGAATTGCTGGATTGTAGGGTAGGTACTGCCAAAGAATTTTCCAAAGTGGTTTTGGTGAAATGGATATCCACACATCTAATGTATTTAAGTTCCGGTTTCTCCATATACTAGCTCCTCTCTTCTATCCACATTTTAAATCTTCTTTTTTAAGTTGTGAATTCTACACAGACTCTTTCAAAGTCGTCATTACTAAACTCCCATTAACCACTTCTTTGGGTTTCACTCATTATTTAACTTATTTCATTATGGCCTTTGTCTAACTACTCTTAAGTCCCATTTCAAACTAATTGTATTTTCTCCATAATCATCTTTCTTGAACTGTATTCCTTATTTAACAACAAATTACTTCTTTACCCAAACTCCTTCCTGTGTTGCATCAGATGACAAATGAATGTCATAATTCCCATGAGACTCCGGCTCTATTTCATTCTTCCACTCTATAAATACAGTGTTTTAACCCCAGATTCAGGCCTCTGCTCTTGCTTTTTTCATGTCAACTATCACCTAAATGAAAGTACACATCCACTACCATCCTCTCTCTCAAAAGTGTCAATCTTCTAATTCCATTTGCTGTTCGATAGCTACAGCAATAGAGTCTACCATCACCTCAAATTCATCATTTAGAAAAGGAAAGTACTGCTTTCTCTAGAACCTAGATCCTCTCTAGTCCAAATACCATGATGCGCACAGTCATTCGATCTGAAAACCTGAGTCATTCATTTCTATTATTTCTCCTCTACATGCAGTAAATGAATAAATTCTCTTGATTCTTTATCAAATTTTATCTTCATCATCTAAATATATATAGTTATTTCATTAAAATAGAAAGATTTTAATTATAATTTTATTCATTTTCTACCATCCACAAGTGAACCCATTATCACTGGTCAGATTTCACACATGCTTGCTAATTTCTAATTTATTGATTGTGACTCTCCGACTATCATCAAAACCACCACCATTAACAAAGCAATAACCATCATGCCATATTTTTGAGTATATATATTATCCCTTTTATGTATGACAAGTAGTACATTATTGTATTATTTCCATTTGGAAGTTTAGAAAAAAATAAGCTTTAGATGCACAATTATTAATTAGAGCCAAGGAGATAAACAGGCATCAAGAGTAAGGTAAATGGCTAGACCAGCAAAGCAGCTAATTACAATGTAAAACTCAAATCATCATTTTTTTTTCTTTCCTGAATCAATTTCAACTTTTTCAAAATAAATAATATTTATAATCATAGACAGTAGATGATGGAT
>NW_016803441.1:1202648-1222922 GCF_001698545.2 Rhinopithecus bieti | reverse complement strand
TTCCTGAATCTATGTCAACTTTTCAAAATAAAAAATATTTATAATCCTAGACAGTAGATAATGGACTAGCAATCCAAACAGTACTAAAATAAAGGAAAAATAAATTTACAGAAGTCAAAGCTCAATTAAGTCGAAACCCAAAATGATTAATTTACGAGAGAAAACTTCTGACAGATTTTTTTCTCTCAATATAATCTCTAAAAGACAGATATTCTATAAAACATAAATAGAATCTAAATTGTAGCATTACAGCTTTTAGAATGGAAGAATTTTGACAGCAAGAGTATTGGAATATATGACAAAAATGTAAAATAGCCCTTATTGAGGAATTTTTGTACTAAAGGTAGTCCAGTGGTGGCATCAGTCATCCAATAGTAATAATAGTTGTAGTAATGTGTTCAACACCCTCTAATATGCCAGTGAGAAGTTGGAAAAAATTACTGTCGTGGCTTAAAAATATGTCTACAAATTTTTTGAAACATCTTCCTTCAAGTGGTCGGCTGGATATAGCACCTCACTTCTGACAAATAGCATAAAGTAGAAAGGATAGCACCCAACGTAAGAGACTAGGTTGTAAAAGGTAATGTGAATCCCTCCTTGTGCTTTCTTGAATTGCTCACTGTTTGGGAAGTTAGCTACCATGGTCAGACCATGTGGAAAGAAGCCCAAGTGGCAAGGAACTGAAGTCTCCTGACAATAGCCATGTATACAAACCATCTTAAAAGTGGATCTTCTGAAAACAAAAGAATAAAGGTACTACCAAGAAAAAAAAAAATCAGTGTAATATCCTAGTACTTCTTTTGGTAAACTTATTTCTGAATGTTTCTGTTTATTGCTATTATAAATAACATCGTTTTTCTTCATTTAAAAAAAAAAATGTGCACAGTGAAAATTTAAAAAGTAGATTTTGCAGCACCAGGCAAGCCATCAGAGAAGCACCACCTGACTCATGGAAACTATGAAATGAGAAACGTTTGTTACTTTAAGCCACTTTGTTTTGAGGTAATCCATTATATGTAGCAATAAGGAAATGTAGCAATAAAGAACTAATACTACTAATAAACAAGTGTGATATGTTCTAAATAAAATCACAAAATAAAGTTAAATTAAAAAAAATCTATCAACTTCATTGCCTAAAAAAATAATATCCAATGTTGAAGAGGAGATAGAAACACACTATCATAAACTCCTAAAAAATTCCAGATGAATAATCTGGCAAGCTCTATTCATAGTTTTTAAATAATAATAACATACCTTTTGATATAGTTCAACTTTGAGAATTTACGTTAAGGAAATAAGAAATTTGTACATATATTTCTATATAAAAATGTTTACAGGATTGATATTTGTGGTATTAAAAACTGGCGTTCTTCTAAATTAGCCATAGGTACTGGCATATACATATGATGTTGCCATTATGATTCTATTGCATATATTATCTATTATGTATTATGGTATATCTTATCTATAACATTTTCTATTTTATTATTATTTTTAGAAACAGGATCTTGCTATGTTGCCTGGGCTGTAGATATTCACAGATGTGATCACAGCACGCTGAGGCCTTGAATTCCCGGCCTCAAGTGATCCTCCTGCCTCAGCTGCCCAAGTAGCTTTGACCACAAGAGCACCCTACCATGCCTGTATTATTTTATTTCATTTTTATATTTGATGAAATAGGAAAACATTCTGAATATATTAATTAAAAATGAAGGGTATAATTCCAATTTAATAAAAGTTGTGTGTGTATGCATGCATTAAGTGTGCACATGTATTTGCACCTGCATACAGGTGCACATGAGTATAAAAGAAAAGAAAGAGGAATGAAAATAAAAGCTTCTTGATGTTGATAATATTTATACCTAGGTGTAGTATTAAGTATATGCTTTATTTTTCACTTTGTACTTACTCATATTATCAGTTTCTTAACAATGAGAATGTAATTTTTCTACTGAAGAAAATAATCCCAGTCATTATAACCCATTGTGACTGCTCTTCTACAAGACCATATGTCATTTGGCCCTCTGAATTCTCCTTATATACTCTTGTACTTGCTCATTAAGCTCCAACCACAGCGACCCTCCTGATCTTAGAACACAAACAGCTCGTTCTGTCATAGAGCCTACGCACTAACCCCTCCTTCTTCCTAGAATGGCATTTTCACATTTGCTCACGGCTCCTTTCACCACTGTACCTTCCTCTCCAGTAACTGATAGGATCTTCTGACCACCAAATTCAAAGCAGCCTGCCTTGGCAATACATTAAAAACTATGTTCACCAGATTACCAATCTTCACAGTACTTTTATATTATAAAAATCTATTATTCTCTTGATTGCCTATTTACTTTACTTTGTAAACATAAAATTACCATCTGGAAACTTGCCTGTCTTGGTAACTACTGTATCCCTAGATCCTAGAAATAGCAAACATTCATGAAATGTTTTCTTAATAAATGAATCCTAGAGTGAATGCTTCATTTAAGTTGCTGACCATCACATATTCTTTACACTGTCTCCACTCTTGGGTTATAGACACTGCACACTCCAAGTTTTCTTCTTACATTTCTAATCAGTAATGTTTTCTCATTCACTGAGTCAATCACTGTTAGGTTATCCTTATTTAAGTGCAAAAAGGGGAAAGCAATGTGGGAAGCATCATATCTATATTGAACAATGTACGGGGCTCATATGAATACAATACACTTCCACACTCAAAAGAATACTATATTACAAACTCTACGAGGGGAGGCAATTTTTTTTTGTTGGTTCTAGCTCCTAAATCAGTGCCTGACATACATTAAGCACCCAATAAATAAATACGTGTTCAATATAGGTATTTATGAATGAATGAATGAATGAATAATGGTCAATGCATTTTGTTCCATACATTCATAAAAATGATATAACTGAAAGGAATAAAATAAAACAAGCCAAATTTTATTATCTGCAAGGTCACACAGTATGACCTAAAGCATGTAGCAACAAAAGTATACTGAGTGAAAATAATTTGCTCATGAACCAATCTCATATGCAAGCACTAAGTAAATCTGATATGAAATATATAGACTGCTGTATAATGCACAGCTTTTTCCATCAAGCAGCCACCTATCCGGTGATGCCAATTAAATCACAGCATAAATTTATCACTTCAATTAAAGATCAAAATTTACTTAGAACCTACAGCAAGATCCTTGCCTCTGTCACGTAGTTCCCTAAAAAGAACTGGAAACAATACCACATTTGAACTGTTTTCCCAAGTATTCAGAATTTCAGTACCACTCCCCTTTTATAACTCCTTTTTAAAATTCAGATCCATCTCAGAGCATGTGCCCAGCAGTGTTTGCCCATTATTTAACACTTTCTTTTTAACTTCTCTGATCTTCTTGAATAGATACCACAGCTGTTCACCCAAGGTGAATGTGAAACCCCCTATCAGATTGCTCTCTGATTCTATCAGTCCCAAAAGCAGATCTATCATTATCTCTGGAAGGGGTCTTTCTGCAGAGAGCCCAGAGTTTGTGTATGCTTTTAGAATACTCTCCAGCATGACAAACACCATCTATCTGGCTTTACACTGTCATTTCCACCGAAAACCTGTAATTACTTTCCACAAGCAACACTTCATCCTGCCAAGCTGATTAAAAGCAATACGCGCAGGAAGGCAAAGAGTGGCAGTGCTCAGATATCAAAATGTTTATCTTATAAGCAATACTGCAATGGCATGCACACAGTAAGCACTAAATAATTGTTTTTAGATATTACATTTGCTCTTGGACAGACAATATAGTTAATTATTTTCTCATGAAACATAATAGTCTCTTAAAGAGTGAGTAGGGCAGACCAAAATGGACTTTTGAACTGCCGTTTATTTAAAATATTCCACCATAAAGGACATATCATTCCACGGTCTCCACTCTCACCATCTAATTTACATCTACACCAAATAAATAATTACTTAACTATTATCATTTCTTGACAAGCAAACCAATAGGCAGGTACTTTTCCTTTATCACTTTCTTTAACTGAGTTGAGTCTAATTAATTTGGCTGATTAGAGCAATCAGGTTTCTGCAGAAGAGTGTTTGGAGATAGTATCAAGAAGTACTTAATTGCAGTTAGATAAATTTTATAGTGGACGCTTGTCATGGTTTTATTTATTTGTTGTTGTACGTTAAAATATCTTTCTATGTCTGGAGAATTTCCCAAGATACAAACTATGTTGAATGTCAATGTTCACATCCAAGTAGAGAAATCAAAAACTTGTTTTCCCTGTCTCCTTTGCACCTGGGACTTGGCCAAACAGTTTCATTTTGCCTTGGGTTTTTAATCCTAAACTAATGACCTAGAGAAGCAAGGATAGTGACAGAGCCACCCTGGCCATGGCAGCAACATCGGTGCAGCAATAGCCAGTTTGTTTTAGGGGCAGATATAGTAGCTCCAGGTAGCAATATAACCTATGATGCTTCTGTTCAGGGATGGTGGTAAGAGTGTCCTCCCGAGCCTGGCTCTTAATGTGATTTTAAGTTTAGTTCTTAATTCTGTGAATTAGCCAACATATTATTCTTTCAATAAATATGTCTGCTGTTTAAGTCAGCTTGTCACTCTATTATTTGAAACCATAAACACTTACTGGGACAACTTTCTAGTAGTGGATACTTTGATAGATACATTGACATACATCTCTCCCCCACCCTTTTTTTTTTTTTTTTTTTGAGACGGAGACTCATTCTGCCGCCAGGCTGGAGTGCAGTGGTGCAATCTCGGCTCACTGCAACCTTTGCCTCCTGGGTTCAAGCAATTCTCCTGCCTCACCCTCCCGAGTAGGTGGGACTACAGGCAAGCACCACCACGCCCAGCTAATTGTTGTACTTTTAGTAGAGACAGGGTTTCACCATATTGGCCAGGATGGTCTCAATCTCTTGACCTCATGATCTGCCTGCCTCAGCCTCCCAAAGTGCTGGGATTACAGGTGTGAGCCACCCTGCCCGGCCCCCCGCTCTCCTTTTTTAACAACAGTTTATGTTTGGCCATTTAGAGATCATTCAACATGCTATCAGCTAAGACACAATGGTTTTGTTGGACAGACTTTTCACATTTATCTGTATAGTAGTAGTGTCAGTCTAACTCTGTATTTGAATATTTGAATATTTAATTGCATTTTGCTTTTTTTTTTTTCTTTTTGAGACGGAGACTCATTCTGCCGCCAGGCTGGAGTGCAGTGGTGCAATCTCGGCTCACTGCAACCTTTGCCTCCTGGGTTCAAGCAATTCTCCTGCCTCACCCTCCCGAGTAGGTGGGACTACAGGCAAGCACCACCACGCCCAGCTAATTGTTGTACTTTTAGTAGAGACAGGGTTTCACCATATTGGCCAGGATGGTCTCAATCTCTTGACCTCATGATCTGCCTGCCTCAGCCTCCCAAAGTGCTGGGATTACAGGTGTGAGCCACCCTGCCCGGCCCCCCTCTCTCCTTTTTTAACAACAGTTTATGTTTGGCCATTTAGAGATCGTTCAACATGCTATCAGCTAAGACACAATGGTTTTGTTGGACAGACTTTTCACATTTATCTGTATAGTAGTAGTGTCAGTCTAACTCTGTATTTGAATATTTGAATATTTAATTGCATTTTGCTTTTTTTTTTTTTTCTTTTTGAGACAGAGTCTCGCTCTGTCACCCAGGCTGTAGTGCAGTGGCACAATCTCGGCTCATTGCAACCTCCGCCTCCCAAATTCAAGCAATTCTCCTGCCTCAGCCCCCGAATAGCTGGGACTACAGGCACCTGCCACCATGCTCAGCTAACTTTTGTATTTTCAGTAGAGACAGGGTTTCACCTTATTGGCCAGACTGGTCTCGAACTCCTGACCTTGTGATCTTCCCACCTCAGCTTCCCAAAGTATTGGAATTACAGGCGTAAGCCACTGTACCCAGCCCCCTTTTTTATCTTATACAACAATGGTTATGGATTGGAAAAGCAAAATTGCTGGTACTTGGACAAAAAGCATAAATGTGATTGCCTTAGTAGAGTTGATACAATGATAGAAATTTGACCTAAAACAGCAGTCTATCTTCAACCTCAACTGGTTGTGTAAGGATGTATATACACACACACACACACACAAAAATACATATTTAATATTTTTATTTTTTACTTTTATTTATTTATTTATTTATTTATTTTTGAGATGGAGTCTCACCCTGTTGCTCAGGCTGTAGTGCAGTGGTGCAATCTTGACTCGCAGCAACCTCCACCTCCCGGGTTCAAGCAATTCTTCTGCCTTAGCCTCCCAAGTAGCTGGGACCACAGGCACACACCACCACACTGGACTAATTTTTGTATTTTTAGTATAGACGGGGTTTCACCATGTTGGTCAGGTTGGTCCTTGAACTCCTGACCTCAAGTGATCCACCCACCTTGGCCTCCCAAATGCTAGGAGTACAGATGTGAGTCACCACACCCGGCCTATAACTGATTTAAAAAATTTTTAGCTGTCTGACAGCAAGGCTTCTCCCTCCTTTAACATGTATGTTAATCTTCATTTATTCAACTTTTGGTATGAATCACATACAAAAGTAGAAGATTGTCCGTATCTATCAACTTCTTATGTTAATACAATTTATTATTTATTTGAAACATCACTCATTACCTAATATACTTATATCAACAAACAAAATTACACATCTTCCTGACCGGGTACAGTGGCTCATGCCTGTAATCCCAGCACTTTAGGAGGCCAAATCAGGCAGATCACTTGAGGTCAGGAGTTCGAGAACAGCCTGGACAACATGGCAAAACCCCATAAGTAATAAAAATACAAAACTTAGCTGGATCTCAGCTACTCAGGAGGCTGAGGCAGGAGAATCGCTTGAGCCCAGGAGGTAGAGGCTGAAATCAGCCGAGATCATGCCACTGCACTCCAGCCTGAGAGACAAAGTGAGACTCTGTCTCAAAAAAATAAAAAAATTATACATCTTCCTGACAAAAAGAAACTTCCAATCTTCAGTGGAGATGATAAGTTCCAAAAATGGTTACCAAGTTTGTGATAAAACTCATGAACTCTCTTCTTTTATTTCTTTGGAGTAAGAAATACAACAATTCAAACAGAAATTAACAATGACCTACAAGATTATAATTGAATCCCTACATTTTTAGTTCTATTAGTTTTATTTGAATAGAGGATCCAAATTTTAAATTAAACCTTAATAGCATCAAAGCAGATACAGATACAGATACAGAAGCACTAAAAAATATATTAAAATGCAAGCATATGTAAAAGTCTACTCGACCAGCACAGACACTCCTGTCTAAATGTCAACAGAACACATGAGTTGGTTTTCAGTAGTTTCAAAGGTTTCTAGGAACCTAAGCAAAACCACGTGACTTGTCTTTCAGCTTCTGGCTTCCTTAAAGCTTCCAACCTTCCCTCAGCCACCCATTCCAGCATTTCATCCAGGGATGCTATGAAGAAAAGTCAGTGCCAAGGTTTTCTCTTCCATGAAAATTTCACTGTATTTTGCAGGCAAACTACATGGTCAGTATTTGGAGAAAAAATAGAATTTTCTTGTTAAGGTAATTCCATTATGACTAATAGGTTCAGATGTGCAATAAACTGAAATGAATATGTTCTGGAGAAGTACGTGGATAGAGGGTTCTTTCTGCCTCTCCTCTATTTCAGGCTGCAATGAACCCATTACCATTAATAACTGGAATTTACTTATCTATCTATCTATCTATCTATCTATCTATCTATCTACCTACCTACCTACCTATCTATCTGAAGTTATTATAAGTGGTATAGACCACTTCTGAAAAGTTGGCAATTCAAATTTTAGGGAAAGACATATTTTGCAAATTAAGAGGCCATCTATAGAATCTGATTGTCAACCAGTGTGTACTTGTTATAATCCAAAATGACTGGCTAATAATATTTTCTCTAGGGTGTTTCTTCATCATCGACCATTAATACTTCCAAATCTCAGTGACAAAGACCTCTTCCCCAAGTTATATTCACCTCAATGCAGATAAATCTATATGGGACTAAAACTAAACAGATTCCTTAAATAATATCCAGTCTCCTCTTCTAACCTAACTTTTCGTAATTGCTCTCTCCTTAGACTGCCAGGTTCCCATAACCTACTGCTTCTTTAATAGTTCCTTTTAAAAACTGATCTGTTGTTAAGATTTGAAAAAAATTAGGTCTCCCTGAATAAAATCATAATAAGTATATATACTGCTTATTATTTGTACTCTGTAGCTTTAGAGTCATTTTTTTAAACTAAAATGTAATTAGATTGTGTCTTATGACAAGACTCAACTTGGTCCAGGTAATTTTCACACAATCTGGTCTCTCTGTTCACAGCTTAAGTGATCAAAAGTAATTGGACCTAAATATCTGTAACAATACAAAAATGATATAATTGCATGCCATTTTCTATGTTTCTCTTTTAAGTGACATGAAACAAACAAAACACTTTTTAAAAACCTGGTATTAATTTATTTAAAGTAAATCTTGTGAATCAAAAGAAGCAGCACTAAAATATATTAATTTTAACTGAACAATGTATTTTATTTTGAATCATAAGTGAAAATACATGTTACTTGTATGATATTTTTGATAGTTTTGGCTAGTTTCCATTTCAAGACGTTTAACATGTAAAAATAGTATGTGTGCATGCTCATGTACATGTACATATATATTACACTGACAAAAGTACTGACAAATTATAATTTTCAGAATTCCAGGACAAAAGAGCTCAGAAGGACACAACACGAGGCTCAAGTAATTAATAAAAGAGTTCTGTGGCATTTTTGTTTATGCTAATATCTTCCCAAATGAAACTTTAATGTGTGCCATCTTAATATATCCTGAAGAGTACACAGGCCTGTCCCACTCCCAAGCTCTAGTCCAGCTCTGAAAGAAGCTAACGATCTTCACCAATACATGAAATTTACAGTTTTGAAATTTAGAAACCAATTTAGGATCACAGGATTATAGAATTATAGTGTTATAAGCTTTGTATGTAATCTCATCTACACCTTTTACACAGAAACCTTATTAATTATTTTAATTTAATTTTATTTTTAGAGATAGAGTTTTCTTTGTTGCCCAGGCTGGAATGCAGTGGTATGATCATAGCTCACTGCCGCCTTGAACTCTTGGGCTCCAGTGATCCTCTCACCTCAGCTTCCTGTGTAGCTGGGACTATGGGCACATGCATCAATGCCCGACTGGAAATTATTTATTTGTCTGAAGTCAAACTGCAAGTAAATGAAGAGCCAAGATGCAAATTTAGGCTCCTGATTTGGAAGTCATTTTAGCACATTTCCACAGCAGCAGGTATGTCATTTGGGTTTCCTTTAGCTGCAAGTAACTGAAAATCCAACTCAAATTGGTCTGATTATTAAGGAATTTACTAAACTGGAGAACAAGGAAGTTCAGATATAAAGTGTGATTCAGTGTTAGTTGACTGACCACCTCCACATAAGCATCAACTAATCAAGTGCTCCATAATTAAAAGGCTCCTCTTGTTCTCAGGAGAGTCTGGTTTGGGGCCAGTGGAAAAGAGATTTTTCTTCCTCATACCACTACTGAAGATACTTGAGCTTTGCACTGATAAGACTACCCTTGAACCAGTTTTTCTAGACAACAGAAGACCATGTGTTGATCAACTTAATCTTGGGTTTTACAAGAACCAGTCATTGTGTCAAGAGACAAAATCCCATGTCAGTAACCGGTCAGTGTCATCCAAACCAGATGGATGCTACACAAAGGAGAGGGGTGAACTCACTGTTCAAGAGAGAGCCACAGGAATGTGCACGTAGTCCCAGTTACTCAGGAGGCTGAGCCAGGAAAACGGCGTGAACCCAGGAGGTGGAGCTTGCAGTGAGCCGAGATCGTGCCACTGCACTCCAGCCTGGGCGACAGAGTGAGACTCCGTCTCAAAAAAACAAAAAATAAAAATAAATAAAAAAATAAAAGAGACACAATGTCCACTACACAAGACAATGTGGAGACATAACTTTTCACCTAAATTCTTACCTACTAATTGCCATCCCTTAGAAAGTGAATATCCTCAATTATATGGAGTTTCACATAGATTAAAAGCAACATTATACCAAAAGTTTTCTGTCCTCTATAATATGGACTATCTATAAAATTCAGAGTTGTGCCTTGCCTTTCATTTTATCTGCACAAATATCTCTATTAAAAATTAGTTCAAAACACTATAAGTATATAGTAGGATATGATAAAGATGCTATTTTTATAGATTTTATATCAATATGTTAAATATAAGTATGAATATAAATATCAAATGTACATGTCATGAACTTTCATTTAATAGCTAAAATAATTTATAAATTTAAAATATTATGTTTATTTAAAACTCCCTTATTCCATTCTACAATTGGCAATTCCCCTTATAAATGTGATGTCATACATCCTGTAATAACTTAGGATTTTTTTCATGATAGCAATTTCTAAAATCTTTCATAATATTGAAAATATCAAGAAAAAAAGCAAAAGAAAAAAAAGAAAAAAACTCCATGTGCCAAAGCTAAATCTAATCTGTTGACCATTGGTCGAACATGGTGGCTCATGCCTGTAATCCCAGCACTTTGGGAGGCTGAGGTGGGTGGATCACTTGAGGTCAGGAGTTCGAGACTGGCCTGGTCAACATGGTGAAACCCCTTCTCTACTAAAATACAAAAAGTTAGCTGGGTGTGGTGGCCCCCGCCTATAGTCCCAGCTACTTGGGAGGCTGAGGTAGGAGAGCCAGACTCTGTCTCCAAAATATAAAATAACAATAAATCTAATTTGTTGTTGCAGTTATGTTCAGATCCAGAGTGATCTAGGGAATTTGGGGAATATCTGAATTGAAAATACCCAGCATGCTCCCAACAAGTTCCAGGGAGAAAAATCTACGTGAGGGTTAACTGATGCTTCCTGACCCACAGGTTGACCCCTGTGAGACAGGTAAGAGTTGTGGGCGGAAAGGTTAGCAGGATTCGTGAGAAAAACTCTTAGCAGAAGGAGGGCATGTCTGATTTCCCAGTATACTTAACCTAAGTAATTATCCTATTTTCTTATATTTATAACTAGTTCCTATACTGCCAACAAATAAAATAATGTTTTCATAATTCCATTTTATTAAACAAAGTGTTGTGTAAATAAAATTGTAAAATGGGGGGAAAATCACAGAAGGTTATCCATAAAAATATCCAAAACAATAAAACTGATTCCTAAGTAAGAAGATATATTTGAGGATATTTCTGATTTTTTTTTCCTTTAGTTCAAATTTATTTTATATGTATGTGGCAGAGAGGGTGTGGGAAGGGGCATCTCAGGTACATCATGCACATTCCTACAATACATTACAAATTTAAACGCTGCAATTTCCCCAATATAAGGATCAAATTAAATAAAACTGGTAATGCCATGGCAATGGTGACTATGCATTCAGAATTTTCAGATATTTTAACTTTATAAAAGAAGCTTCATTTAAACAGCTGAATCAAGAGACAGATTTTGTTTCCCACACTCCTTACAATGTATTATAAGAGACCTGCTACTACAATTGTGTTTTGACCATATTAGACCTTCCCTGAAGAATACCAATCTAACTGTGGCTATTAAAAAAAAAAAAAATTGAAGTTAACAAAATTTCATTTCACAAAATAGTGTACCAATCTTTTCCATTCTGTGTTCCAGAATTCAACCTGATCTTTCTCAACTTGTTGTTTTATGAGACATTTACAAAGCTTTCTTCCACAAAGTTTCCTTCTAATATTAGAAGAAAACAATTCAATGCTTACTACATGCAAGGCTGGGTAGGATGAATAATGAAAAGATAAGCTAGGAAGGATCCAGCATCTAAATAGCTTATGATTTTATAGAACTTTAAAATTTACAAAAAGGGATAGATACTTATTAAAGTATTAAAATATACAATCTAATAGCATAAGTGTTGATAGAGTTCCTAACAAGCAATTTCATATGGAGATGAAAACATTAATGGAGACTTTTAAGCGAATGGTATATGTGAATATGGAGAGCAAGCTTCTAAGGAATTAGGAGTAAAAATGATATGATCTTGGAAGAAGACAGTAAGAGGAAGATTCTTATAAAACTTTATTGACAATCACCATAAATAATCTCTTTTTAAATAAGATAAGGTCACACATGGACTTTCGGACACTAAATTGCACAGTAAGGGAAAAATAGCATTAATGCATGTAACTAGTACAATAACGCAAAAACTAATGAAACAGAATTGAACATCTAGAAACAAATTAGCAGATATATACCTTTTTAAATAAATGAGAACATGATTCTAGAATGATCACTTAACTATTTGTAAAGAAAAATGAAAAGATGCCCACCTTGCAGTATGTAAGCCCATTTATATAGATTAAGAGGTTAAACATGAGGGAAAATAAATTGGAAAAATAATGAAATGATAAACTAAAAGAAAAGGAAATAGTTCAAGTTAGAGATGGTCTGTTTAAGCAAAACTTCGAAGATAGAAACTACAAAGAACTGGGTGTGGTGGCGTGCACCTGTAGTCCCAGACACTAGAGAGGCTGAGGCAGGAAGATCACTTGAGGCAGGAGTTAGAGACTCTACTGTGCTATGATCGCCACTGTACTCCAGCCTGGGCAACATAAAAGCCCTCTCCCAGAAAAAAAAAAAAAAAAAAAAGGAAAAAAAAAAGAAAGAAAACCTCTAAAGAAAAGATTGACAAATCTACACAAATTTAAAAATAAAAGACACAAGCAAACTGAAATAAATATTAGCATCACATATCTTGTATCTCCAAGGGCGAGATCATGCAGGCTAATGTAGAAACTTGGCTTCGAGGTTTAATTGATACATTAAAAAGTCACTGGAGTTTGCCCAGGTATTTGCCATTTTCCCTCTTGTTGCGAGGGTTAATACAGTTGTCTTAGTCCATTCAGGCTCCTGTAACAAAATACCCTAGACTGAGTCATTTATAAACAAAGAAATTTATTTCTCAGTTCTGAAGGCTGGGAAGTTCAAGACCAAGGCACCAGTGCATTCAGCGTCCGATGAGGGCTTGCTCTCTTTTTCAAAGATGGCGCCTAATTGCTGAGTTCTCACATGACAGGAGGGGGAGAAGAGCAAGGAGGGTAAACTTTCTCCTTCAAGCTCTTCTATATGGCGCTAATGGCATCCAGGAGAGCAGAGTCTTACGATCTTATTACCTCCAAGAGGCCTCACCTCATAATACCATCACCTTGAGGGTTAAGTTCCAACATAGGAATTGTGGAGAAACATCAACATTCAGGCCATAGCAACAGTATATATGTGGCTTGGGTTGTCTTTGTAACATACATAAGACCCTGAGAGGTCCAACCCTTCAGAAGTTAACAAAACTCAAATTTTTACACATCCACTATTTTTTTTTAATAGCCCCAACAAACAGATTTTTAGCCATGCAGCAGACTGCCTCCTTTGTGTATTCCTTAAAACTCCACCCACATCTACTAGCAATAGATCAAATAAGCCCTAGGCAACGAAAATCCCAAGGCCCTGCTGCCTTGCAGAGCTCTTTGATCCACAACCACCCCTCACCCAGTGCTGCTTAATGACTGCACATAGACATGGAAGGCTCCTCTCTGATTCCCCTCTTCCCTGGAGTTCCCCTTGCCCTCCTCCTCTTCTCAACGGTGGTCATGGTCATAAGCTTCTGGATGGCTTCATGCTGCAAGAGACTTCCTCGCTCTTGCATTCCTGTTCAAGTGCTGCCCAATAAAACCTGTTTTGTGGTAATGCCGCTCATGGTCATATCATTTTCCTCAATCAGGCCCCAAATCCTTTGAATCCCCTACACACAGCCCAACCCTGTGCAATCCTGCAGTCCCACCCAAGGTACCTTTCACAGACTGAAAAGTGTCACGATATGCAGTAGGTACTGTTGAAACAGTTATTCCCTTATTTACTTATAAAATGTAAGTAACTTTGAAATTCTTCAGCTCTTAAATGAAGTACATAACTGGTATTTAAAAAATTAAATGCTGGGCAGGGGGTGATAAGGTGTCAGGGCAGTATTATCCATGTATTATGGTAGCTTTGGGTTGCAGCACATTGGCTGCATCCACTATGATTAGTGGACCATATGTAACATTTTACAACTGAACCCTTGGAAGAGTAAACGTGAGGAGCATATATGAACACATGGGACTGGACTTTTCCTGGTAAACTGGAACATATGGTTACGCTAATTATTTTGACAATGACATATTTAAAAACTTGATACTGGAGGCCATGGGACCCTCTATGAAAAATACAGGTTATGAAAACTCTTTCCTACTTGGTGATGTCTTAGGTTAAAGTACTCAACACTGGCACAGCTGATAAAATACAGTAGGGAGTATGCACATGAATGAATCATTCTATTTTTTGTAGATCAGTGATTAAAAAGCCACAGATGGATTCCAGTGAATTATTCCTGAGGAACTGAAAGCATTTTCTTGGGCTATCCAATGGCAATATTTGTTGTTTTCCTTTTCCCTTGTCTCTTCTTCCTCTCTGTCCCTGCTCTGCCATGCCCCCTTGTAATACACCACTGTTTGGTACTTTTTCTCCTTTTTTTCCTTCTCTCCCATATCTACTTATTTAGCATTTGTGTGTCTGCCAGTAGCTTTTATAGATATTACTTGCTATCTAGGGGCTTTAATCACCTAGACAGCATCATAAAGTTGTTTTGGAAGAAAGGGTCCCAGGCAATTGAGAAACACCCCTTCTCTGGGAGGTCTCTGTTTTTCCTGTCTTACCACTGCCCCTGTTTGTGCTGATCCTCTGCTCTCTTATCCTCATACTCACTGTTTTTTTTTGATGAAGAAGAAGCAGATTTATAATCATTCACAGGAAACTTTGATTCTCACATATTTACTAAAACATACACACACCCCAAAACTACCTACTCAAAGAATTTTAAAACTCAATGAAATGGACACAGGATTTTATCCAGGCAAAAACAGATACACAAATGTCTTATAGCTTTTTATAATCTAAGCAAAATACAAAGTTGTCCAACCTTTCCAAAGTGATTTTCTGAAATATTGTTTCTAGCTTTGTTCATTGTCCTAAGTTTCCCTACTTTCATATTCCGAGCCAGACACTGATTATTGATGTAGCAAAGCCTGGTGGGAGAAGGCAGATTAGATCATGTCTCAATACCTCATATGGCCTTAAAAGCTTTAGTTTATTCTCACAAAAAAAAAAAGAGAGAAAGAAAGCAAAAGAAAATGTTTTATTTTTTTAATCACCAATTGGTTTTTGCTTCTTTAGCAAAGTTACTTTGTCCCCATGCCTATTTAAGTGTGTGGGGATTTTTCCCCCATTTACAAAGATGAAATAGACTCCATGAGGTGCTTGGAACACATTTAACTTATCTATAGGTTTCAAAAGCACAGCAGGTCCAGGGCATGAAAAAGGCAGGCAGGTGCTCTTTGCATCCTGCACCATTTAACAAGCACACACAGATTAAAAGAGTAATTTCTTCTTTCCTTAATCATCAGCTGATCTAATTTATAGTTCATTTATTATTTATTATTACTGTCCTCATGTTCTTTTTAATCATATATGTCTCCAACCAAGGGTAATGACAATTAGAACCAATATGGTTTTTTTTTTCTTTTTCTGTAGATTTCCAGAAAGTAACTTCAAGTCTACTTGTAGTCCCCGACATACAAATCTATTAGCCTTCTTTTCTTTCTTTCTTTCTTTTTTTTTTTTTTTTTGTACACTAAAGTCCTTTGTTTATTTCCAAAAACAAATTTCTTACTAACTTAAATTATATTTACGCAGGCAGTTTTAGCAATAAGGTCACTGGTTTCAAGGATGGATGTTATCCTTGGCTGGGGTGTTGTGGAGAAATAACCATATTAAATTCTATTACATCTCCTCCCACATGCACCCCAATGCACAGTTGTGTTTGTTTTCCATGTTCTTTCTTATACACAACATCTGTCCTATATGCTTCACTGCACTGTTTTTTAGTGAAGAAAATGCAGCTGAGAAAGGAAATGAGTATCAAATTCAGAGCTCCCAGGAGAGCTGACCCAAATTCTCAAATGATAGCATTATAATGCACTTTCTACTTTCAGATCCGGGATATCATAGTATGATTCCTTAATGATTTAAATGTCATGTATTTTGGCAAGCTCTCTCTGACAACCCTTTTAAAAATGATGCAGACAATTAAAATAATGAGAGAACATACAGCAAAACATGAAAGAATAAAGGCTCGAGAGTTACAAGGGCTAAGAATAGAGTTGTTTATCCTCCCCCCCCCCGTTTTTTTTTTTTTTTTTTTTTTTTGAAGACGGAGTTGCTCTGTCCGCCAGGCTGGAGGGCAGTGGTGCGATCTCGGTCTCACGACAGCTCCGCCTCCAGGTCACACCATATCTCTCTGCCTCAGCCCTCCTGAGTAGCCTGGGACTACAGTGTCGCCCGCCACCGTTTTATCTGCTTCACGACGTCCCTATATTTTTGTATTTTTTAGGTAGAGACGGGGCGTTTCCACCCGTTTAGCCAGGATGGTCTCGATCTCCTGACCTCTGATCCGCATCCGCCGCCTCAGCCTCCCCAAAGTGCTGGGATTACAGGCGTGAGCCACCGCGCCCGGCCATCTCCTTACTTTTAAGTTGGTGACAGACTTGCACACTGTTATACTTCTCTCAGCATTATATGTGGAGCGGAGCACTGGACATTGGATGCTATTTGGCCATGGTATTAAATGTTATGAGTGCTTGAGGTATAATATTCCCAACTTGTGTGTGTGTGTGTGTGTGTGTGTGTGTGTGTGTGTGTGTGTTTTGAGATGGAGTCTCGCTCTCTCGCCCAGACTGGAGTGCAGTGGTGCGATCTCGGCTCACTGCAACCTCCACCTCCCGGGTTCATGCCATTCTCCTGCTTCAGCTTCCAGGGTAGCTGGGACTATAGGCGCCCGTCACCACGCCCGGCTAATTTTTTGTATATTTAGTGGAGACAGGGTTTCACCGTGTTAGCCACGATGGTCTCGATCTTCTGACCTCATGATCCGCCCGCCTCAGCCTCCCTAAGTGCTGCGATTACAGGCGTGAGCCACCGCTCCCAGCCCTAAGGTTTTTATACAAAGGTCTTCAAGTGCCATAGAGTAAACTTTCCTGCAATTGTCTTCTTAGCATACATTCCAGTATTAAAACTTGTTCTGTTATTCAATATTTATTAAAAGATTATTATTTTTGACTCCCTTTTATCCTACTCTTGTCTTCTAAAAGTTATATTATGCATAATTTTAATAAAATTAAGGGAAGAGAGGATTGTTTGGGGCAGTTAAGGTAACTGAAGGGAATAGAGAAGGAGCACTCACATTAAAAGATAGATTCTTTTGCTTCTCTACACACACACACATATATTTGAATGCTTAGCTTCTTTTAACAAAGAATAATTGAATTCATATATTCTGTTGAGTCATCTAGGCAGACTAAAAATTATTCCTGCTAAAATATTTGTATCTCACAAATGCATACTTGTCTCTTAAGACACTGGTTTAATATTCCACATCTGTAAGGAATCTGATGCTAATTGAGCAGGTTTTCTTCTAGTATTAATTTCAATTATTTAGAACAGCATGAAGTTCTTCGTAATTTCCCACCTGACAACTGGGACCCAAAAGAACAGCTGCCTATGGTTTTATGCTGCTATAAGCATGCTGGATATCACAGTCAATAAGTTTAGGCATGAATTCTCTGTGTGTTCCATTGAGGTTGTGAAAATCAAGCCTTTTGGAGGAGTTCAGAGGAAACCTGCAACTGAGAATGATGTCCATACCACTGTGCAAAGTGTTATGACAGTCACAGATCTCAAAGGAGCTACAGGAAGCAAGGCTCCCTGCTGTAATGAACACAGCCCATAGTTAAATAATAAATCACAGTCATGTATCTAGTCTGCAACAGCCACTACCTATCAGAAAGTCACCATGACCACATAGTGCAAATATTTAGTTCCACACAGTTATATATCTCTATGGGATCCAAATAAAGTAGTTATCTATCGTCCTTATTAAAGCAGAAAATGAATGCTATTTGTTCATGGTGAATTGAAAGTCAAAATATTATTTGAATTTATCAAACGCAAAAAAGTACAATAAAACCTAGTCATACACCTCCACATTTAAATATACCCCTCAGCATGACTTTAAGAATCAAGTGTCCAACATATACATAATTTAGTACAAACATCTTTTGACACCTAACATTTTTTTTTTTTTGCAAAAGAACAAAAGGCTTCTTGTACAAACACACAGTGTTGTATCTGCTCTCAGATATGCCAATTCACAATACAATGAACAAGATGAATTATTCTTTTGAAAATTGCGATTGTTTATGGACAGAACTTTGCAGAGGTCTAGAATAAAAGGTAGGTAAAACTGGGACTAGAATTGAACACAGTAAAAGGCGCTAACCATTCCAAATAATTTAACCAACTACATAATTAATTTCTAACTTCAAGGTATGATAAGGGTCTCTGATTAAAAAATTAAATACGAATCTCACTGACTTAAGGCATAGAGGGAAGAAATACCATTTAACCTAACAGAACTCAAACACAGTTCATTTATCTTGAATCTCTATCAACAAATACTTGGCTCTGAAACCTTACCTATCTTTGAGAAAACTCTAATA
The DNA here is from genome assembly GCF_001698545.2 of Rhinopithecus bieti. Lineage (NCBI taxonomy): Eukaryota > Metazoa > Chordata > Mammalia > Primates > Cercopithecidae > Rhinopithecus > Rhinopithecus bieti. The sequence continues at coordinate 1,204,231 of NW_016803441.1, read as the reverse complement.
TTTACAGCCTTTTACAACTTGACTTAAAAGGGAGGAAGTTGTCTTTCTAATATTTATATCCCTAGTAGTTAGCAGAGTGCTTGGCGTATGTCAGTGATCAGTAAATATTGTTGAATGAATAACCTTATCAATGGCACCAGATATAGGGACATGACATACTGTCCCCAAGACAAGTATTTTCCATTGAAAAGACTTCCTCATCTTACCCTTAACTTTTTTGTTGCTGTTGTTCACTTAAAGTAGAACCTACATTACTGTTGTGATTTCTGAAGATCAAGTTGAAGGCACTTCAGAATAAATTAAAGCAGAGAGAGACTAGAAGTTGAAATATCATTTCAGAAGTTGCTGCTGTTAGGTTGGTGCAAAAGTAATTGCAGTTTTTGCCATTACTTTTAATAGCAAAAACCACAGTTACTTTTGCACCAACCTAATATATTCCAGGTAAGATTTAATGAAGTTCTGAACTAAGCAAAAGGAAGACTAAAGGACAGAGGCAAGCATAATACAGGAAAAATCAAAAGGATGCCTCAAATATTTTCATGCAGAGGTATAGAAGGAGGAGGGACTAATTGTCGCTATTTTAATTTTAGGTTATGACAAAAATAGACAATTCAAGAAGGAAACAGGTACATCATCTTTCAGCAGTAATACACTAAGTTGAAATAAGCAGAAACCTACACAAGACATAAGAGTTCAAGCTAAACTTTGAGGGTAACACATTGTTTTAGATAAGAAAGCAATATAAAGGTAATACTTTCATTTCCAAATGCAAACAATAGTTTCATTTTATTTTTTATTAAATCATATTTTCCCCATATAATAGAGGTGTTCATTTTAAAAGTCAATGAGTACTACAAGTCGTATTAAAGAAAAAAAAAAAGGCATGAATTTTTTTTTTCTTTTTTTTTTTTTGAGACAGAGTTTCACTCTTGTTGCCCAGGCTGGGGTGCAAAGGCATAATCTCAGATCACCACAACCTCTGCCTCCTAGGTTTAAGCAGTGATTCTCACGCCTCAGCCTCCCAAGCAGCTGGGATTACAGGCATCGCCACCACGTCCGGCTAATTTTGTATTTTAGTAGAGATGGGATTTCTCCATGTTGGTCAGACTGGTCTCAAACTCCCGACCTTAGGTGATCCACCCACCTCGGCCTCCCAAAGTGCTGGGATTACAGGCATGAGCCACCGCGCCCAATGAAAGCATTATATTTAAAATCCTGCCACCTTTTCCACTCTTATTTCACTTCCATTGCCAATCATTTTCTACTTTCTTTTCTTTTTTTTCCTTCTTTTTTTCCTTTGAGACAGGGTCTGGCTCTGTTGTCCAGGATGGAGTACGGTGGTTATATATTATATATTTAATATATACATATACTATATACTATATGTAATATAGTATAATTCCTTTATCTATAGTATATATAATATATATATATCTATTTAGATATCTATATCTCTCTATATCTATTTAGATATCTATATCTCTACATCTACACTAGATATAGATATATAATACATATAAAAATATAATTATATATAAAATTTCTATATCTATATCTATATCTGTGTGTGTGTATATAATGTG
>NW_016803441.1:1196774-1201169 GCF_001698545.2 Rhinopithecus bieti | reverse complement strand
TTGAGACAGAGTTTCACTCTTGTTGCCCAGGCTGGGGTGCAAAGGCATAATCTCAGATCACCACAACCTCTGCCTCCTAGGTTTAAGCAGTGATTCTCACGCCTCAGCCTCCCAAGCAGCTGGGATTACAGGCATCGCCACCACGTCCGGCTAATTTTGTATTTTTAGTAGAGATGGGATTTCTCCATGTTGGTCAGACTGGTCTCAAACTCCCGACCTTAGGTGATCCACCCACCTCGGCCTCCCAAAGTGCTGGGATTACAGGCATGAGCCACCGCGCCCAATGAAAGCATTATATTTAAAAATCCTGCCACCTTTTCCACTCTTATTTCACTTCCATTGCCAATCATTTTCTACTTTCTTTTCTTTTTTTTCCTTCTTTTTTTCCTTTGAGACAGGGTCTGGCTCTGTTGTCCAGGATGGAGTACGGTGGTTATATATTATATATTTAATATATACATATACTATATACTATATGTAATATAGTATAATTCCTTTATCTATAGTATATATAATATATATATATCTATTTAGATATCTATATCTCTCTATATCTATTTAGATATCTATATCTCTACATCTACACTAGATATAGATATATAATACATATAAAATATAATTATATATAAAATTTCTATATCTATATCTATATCTGTGTGTGTGTATATAATGTGTGTGTGTGTGTGTGTGTGTGTGAGTGTCAATTTTTTTTTGTCTTTCTTTTGGAGAGACGTGGTCTCACTATGTTGCCCAGGCTGGTCTCAAATTCCTGGGCTCTGGTGATCCTTCCGCCTCAACCTCCCAGAGTGCTGAGATTACAGGCATGAGCCACCGCACCCAGCCCAGAGATGTTTTCAGTCATGTTAGCTATTTTTGTTATATACTTCCATTTTAAATATAACATGCAAAACTACTATACCTTTTAAAATTTAGATAATATCCACAAAATTGTGTTATCAAAATAATTATTTATTTTTCTTTTGTTACTTTCCCTTCCCCACTACACACAAACACATACACACACACACACACACACACACACACATTTTTCTCCCTCAGTTTTTCCAATTTAGCTAGTGGCAACTTTTAGGTAGTTCTATATTCAGTGCTGACATAATTATGATAATGAAAATATTACTCATAGCAAAGCAATGTAGTGTGCTGTGACATTTCCTTTATTTTACAACTTGTTGATTTCCCTGGAGTTATACATTCTCAGGTTCTCTAAAGGAAAACTCAGTCACTTCAACAGGATCAAATATATTCAGCAATCCATCTGCTTCATGTTTTCCTTGGAGACATAAGTCCTGGATACCTCCATCACCCTGCACCTATTTGATGGGATTAAACTCCTTGCTTGCTGCTCTGCTGACATCCAGTAATTGCCTTGCTTCTTCGTTTCCAATTTCCTGTTTCTTTAAAACAATCCATGTAGTCCTTTTATTGTTTGTTTCCTTGTTTCGTTGGAGTACTTCCTCCAGTAGCTTCCTGAGAAAAGGTGCATTGGGAGAACAATTTTTTGAGAATTTACATGTTCTACCTTACACTTGATTGATAATTTCGATAGACAATTCTAGTTTGGACATTATCATTTATCAGAATTTTTAAGGTATTTCACATTGTTTTTAGCTCCCAGTGTTATTAAAAAGTCTACTGCCTTTTTGACTATTATTCCAATGTACTGTCATTTATCTTTCTTTCTGGAGCTGTAATATAATTTTTTCAGTGTTCCCAAACCTCTTGTCAATGTCCTGTTCTTTATTTCACTTCCTACTTATGATGTCTTTCAATCTGGCTTCCAAGTCCATTACATATGAGAAATTATACATGAGTATATATAATTTAAATAAACAAATTTTTATATGAATATATGAGTAAGCATTCTTACTATATACAAATATATGAGAATCACAAATACATATCTATGCACATATGTATATGTGTGTATATATACACATACACACACACAAAAATACACATTTAGAAAAATTTCTTCACCTCGTTTTTTTCTTTTCAGAAACCTTATTTTATACTTCATAGACTGATCTCATTTCCAATGACTTTGTCTTCTATTTTGTATTTTTTTGCCTTTTTTTTCTAGGGGAGTGTCTCCTTAACTTTACCTTTCTTTACTTCTACTTAATGTTTCTGTTATTAATTTTTATAAATTATCTCAATAGTCCTTTTATATAGCACTCTAATCTTGTTTTACACATGAAAGATCTCTTATCTAAGGATATTTAATATCATTTCTGAAGTTTTCCTCAGTTTCCTGCATTGTCTCAGTTGCCTCTGTTTTTTGCATCTTTTTTTTTCTTTTTATCCTGTTTGTCATTTTGACTTTGTCATTATGTTAAAAAGCTTTCTTCAATTATGCATAATCTTTGTCTATCCATATTTAAGAGTAAAACATAGAAAAGCTAGTTGAAAGCCCATTCTGCAGGGGCAGGTTTGTTAACAGGTAGGCTTTACCACAGGGTGATCAGTTGGTGACCTGGCCATTTCGTTTGCAAATCCCAAAATGTCAGTCTCTGAAGATCTCCTCTCTTGGGCCAATAGCTCCAGAAATTAAGTTTACAAACTCCTTTCTAATTCTAGGATTCAAGAAGGGAAGAGCCTGGGTATCTCACAGCTCAAAGAAGAGGCTTCATTTAATTCTAAAATAGTTTCCTGTTTTAGAATGATGCCTCATACACTTCTTACCTCCAGCTATCTCTAAGTCCAGAGCTTCTTGGGTTCAACCCAGGGCTGAGTTCAGTATGGGAGGGATCTGGGAATATAATTTCTTTTCAACACTTTCAGCCAATCTTTATGTTTTTAGCTGTATTTTGCACCCAGCTTTTTAAAGGCAGCTTATGGCTCCCATTTCTAAAATCTTCCAAAGACATGAGGTGCAAATGTGACTATTTCCCAACAGAATATGTATTTATTATATATTACCCCAACAGAGGCCCTTGGCTTTTTGCTCTTTCTACTCTTAGAAGATAATGATCACTCTTTTGGCTCTACAATTTTGTTAGCATTTCTTATCTGACACTATCTTCTCTTTTATCATCTTTATCCTCACAGATTTAAGTCTTTATTTTATTTCAGTGGGGGATTTGAAAGAAAATAAAGATAGATACGCTTGTTCAAGCCATCATGTTTAATCAAAACTCTAGTAAACTTAACTATTTTAACGTAACATAAATTGCATGAGCTATATTTTAATATGGCTAAATATCTAGTCAAGATATTCTTATTTCTTACCACTAGAAAATACTTAAAATTGACAGTAAAAATAACTTGGTATTTATTACATAAAATTCAGATATTTTTGGTTTGATGTGGTCAGCTGTAACATAGAAGAAGGATGGAAATTTTAATTTGATATTAGGCTCCTTTATCACAGGTCTTCTCTTGAATCTAGGAATTCAGTTATTCACACTTGCAATTTCCATATGGTGACATGACTCATCATTTATTTTTACTCTAATTAAGTTTTCTGCTGCAACAGAAATATGACTTTTTGTACTCTGAGATGAGCTATTTTATTCTGGAGAGAAAATAAATTTCACAATAAAAAGCAGATTGACTAATGGTTAATGATAAGTCATGTCATTAAGTATCTCCTAATGTTAAAAATATGTCATGAGTCATGAAATCTAGTATGCATAAAACAATTACAGAGGAATCCCTGCAACAAAACAGATGATAAACCAGATTTAAAGCAGTTATGTATCTGAAGCCTAACCATATAGAAGAAAATCTAAACCAACAGCCTATAAAGTAAGTATCAATCTTACCATTCTGAAACTTTGTTAAAGGAATTACAATAATAAATTTGAGTTAATTTAATTTATATTTTTCTAGCTACATTTTATGTTGTTAAAATGTTTTACTTTTTTTACATGATATATCCAATTTATAAACATGTCAATAACAAAAAAAGAAAGTTAAATCAGTCTAAGACACATCAACTGCAGATAACTAATACCAGGCTCATACTTACAATTTGTCAATATTTTACTTGCTAACTTGAAAACGAAAAAGACAAAAGGCTTGCCATCTAATTATTAGTTGTGCAAAAATCTTTCAGAAAAGGAAGTGAAACTTGAGACATCATTTTTGGAGAGCACCTATATTTCCAATACTTCATTTTGACCATTTCCTCAAATATTCCATAGAGGAAAAAGAACCTTAAATATAAATGTTAATGTAAAAGGTTCCTTGTTACAGTAAAATAAATACAAAAAGGCAAAAAGATTTGGGGAGATAATGATCAAAAGGTATAAAATTTCAGTTAGACAGAGGGAATAAGTTCAAGAGATACAAGGTGAGTATAAGTAATAATAATTTCTTGTATACTTGAAAATGTCTAAGAAAGTAGGTCTTTTTTTTTTTTTTTTTTTTTTT
>NW_016803441.1:1191853-1196147 GCF_001698545.2 Rhinopithecus bieti | reverse complement strand
TAATACCAGGCTCATACTTACAATTTGTCAATATTTTACTTGCTAACTTGAAAACGAAAAAGACAAAAGGCTTGCCATCTAATTATTAGTTGTGCAAAAATCTTTCAGAAAAGGAAGTGAAACTTGAGACATCATTTTTGGAGAGCACCTATATTTCCAATACTTCATTTTGACCATTTCCTCAAATATTCCATAGAGGAAAAAGAACCTTAAATATAAATGTTAATGTAAAAGGTTCCTTGTTACAGTAAAATAAATACAAAAAGGCAAAAAGATTTGGGGAGATAATGATCAAAAGGTATAAAATTTCAGTTAGACAGAGGGAATAAGTTCAAGAGATACAAGGTGAGTATAAGTAATAATAATTTCTTGTATACTTGAAAATGTCTAAGAAAGTAGGTTTTTTTTTTTTTTTTTGAGACAGGCTCTCTGTTGCCCAGGCTGGAGTACAGTGGCACAATCACTGCTCACTGCAGCCTTGACCCCCAGGCTCCAGCAATCTAGCAATCCTCCTGCCTCAGCCTCCCCAGTAGCTGGGATTACAGCTGTATACCACTATACACTATATCTCGTTAATTTCTTTCTTCTCTTTTTTTTTTTTTCTTTTTAGAGATGAGGTTTCACCATGTTGCCTAGGCTAGTCTAAAACTCCTGAACTCAAGCGATTCTCCCACCTCAACCTCCCAAGGTGTTGAGATTACAGGTATGAGCCACCACTCTCACCACAAAGACATGTAAGTATATGAAGTAATACATAACAGCTTAGTTTAGCCATTCTGCAATGTATGCATATTTCAAAACATCATGCACACCATAAATATACACATTTTTATTTGGCAACTTAAAAACCTAAGAAATAACACTATAAGTTGAAAAAAACAAAAGTAAAAAGAGTACCCGAGCCACCTATTCCCAAACATGTCCAGAAAAAAACAAATTATTTCTCAACTGCTCTGACTTAGACATTGTCCTTGGGGAGATAGTTTCAAATTTCAGCAGGACAGATAGTTTAGTGATTTATAGCATAAAAACATAAATGAGTCACTATTGCTATAACACGACCAGTTTGTGACAACATAAAGGAGAGAAGAGTAGGAAAAAAGTGTGAGGATACAGAGTTAACATGTAGATTCTGAAGTGGAAAAACTATTTCTGTAAGTGACCCCTTTAAAATAGGGTTAACATCTCAGAGCATTTCTGACATCTGAATCAGTTAGCTCAACATGTCAAGCTAAAATTTTGCAGCCTTGGGCACAATAGCGGTTACAAGTAAGTGAAGCTTTATGCTACCACAGTTAATTAGCAGAAAGACACCTAACTAGAAACCTCTTAGAATAGCAGGAAGGATTTTCGAGAAATTTAGACCCAAGATGCTTAATTGCACATTTTAATTTAACAAACTGTATGTCTCCTTTTAAAGCTATCTGTTAAACTCCTATTCACTTCAATGTGAACTGATTTAAAATGTAGCTATAGCATTCCCTGACCCCATGCCATCCCACAACAAAGCAGAGTTAATCATTCTCTCCTATGTATTACCACTGTATCTGAACATTCTTTATGATTTCATTTGTTATATAGTATTCTGATTAATTGTATATGTAGATGAATATGAATTTTTGCCACTCCAACCTGTAGGAGCCTAGCAAATAGTTGGTATTCAATAAATAAGAATCTATGAGATTTAAAATTAAAAGGATTTATGCATGTAGTTGGTGACTGTCTATGTATCCGCAAAAATCATTTTAAATGTCAGGGTTTAGGATACTATTATTTCTCATTAGTAAAAATTTATATTGGCAGGGAGTGGTGGCTTATGCTTGTAATGCTAGCATTATGGGAGGCGGAGGTGGGAAGATCACTTGAGTCCAGGAGTTTGAGACCAGCCTGGGAAACACAAGGAGGCTCTGTCTCTACCAAAACAACAACAACAAAAAAAATCAAAAATTATCCAGGTGTGGTGGCACACATCTATAGTCCCAGCTAATCAGGTGGCTGAGGCAGGAGAATCCCTCGAGCCCAAGAGGCTGAGTGCAGTGAGCAAGGTTGTGTCACTGCACTCCAGCCTGAGCAACAAAGAGAGACCCTGTCTCAATAAATAAATAAATAAATAAATAAATAAATAAATAAATAAATAAATAGGAAAAAACTCACATTAAAATGAATTACCCTATTTAATAGCATAACAACAATCTTGATCATTGATCTGTAACATAAATGTCTCCTGGCAGCTAATACTCAGATACCACACCTGTTAATACTTCCTTTGGAGAGGGGGAGATGGGGAGATGTTGAATGGCAAACTATCACTTGTTCTCAATTGGTAACTTCACATAATTAGAAGCGTGTTTCTTCTAATATAACCAATGCTATAACACAACAGAAAGAATGTATACAGTTTGTAGACTAGCAGTCAACATTCCTTTTCAAAAAATAATTTTGTAAAACAAGTCATTGTAATTATAGAATAAAAAGAGTTTCTATTAAAGAAATGAACAAACAAACAGAATTCTAGGATACAATGGCTACGTTTTATTCCTGAGATCACCTTTAACCTTTTAATGTAGTTGTAGTCTTTACCAGTATCTGTGCCTTATAACATTGGCCAGTTTATTCTATGTAGCACATCTTCTTGGGAATGTATTATATTTCAGATGCTGGAGGCTGGTAATAAAGATTTTACTATAAAACAAAGTGACTAATACGTAATCTTAAAAATAAGTATGTATTCATCCACCTTCATAAACAAGAACCAACCATAATTTTCCTCCATTATTCTCTTGTAATATGGATATATCAGAAGCAGAATTTATTGCCAATGGGTGGTTTTAATTAGAATCAAGTAGGGTAAAATTGAAATTTTAATAATTTGTTAAAAACCTTTCTTCATTAAATACACAAACAACATTATTATGAAATACATCACTAACTAGAAAATGTTATTCAAAACTCTTCAACACAAAAACATTTGCAGCTATTGTAGAATTATACATACTAATTGGTAATTACTGAGTAATATTTAGTATGAATTTTTAAAGTGCTCCAGTAGCAAATAATGACTCTAAAAACTAGTGCCATGTAAATGTTTTCCACCAATAGGGAATCCCAGGGCAATGCAGACACTCCCACCTACTACCCAGTTCTTTGATTTCCTGGTGTACTAATATTAAATGGACTATAACCGTAATTGCCACTAAAAGATAACATTACAGAGTGGCATTATGAGGTCATCTGAGATTCCACTGTCTTCTTTCTTCTTCTATGCTTATATATTTCAGACACATAATCCAAGTTTTCTATTCTTTTCTATAATATTGTTAACATCTGAATGACAGTATCTACTCTCTTTACTTAAAATTGGTGACCAGAACTTATGAATAAGTTTCCTTTCTTTACTTTAAATTTCATAATTTCATATTTATAGTTCAATCATACTATGAAATTTATTTTTAAAAAGAGTCCAAACGTCTTTTTTTCTTTCTTAGGAGACAAGGGTCTCACTATGTTGCCCATGCTGGAAAGCAGTGGCTTTGCGCAGGCACACTTCAGCCTCTAACTCCTAGGCTTGAGTGTTCTGAGTACCTGGGACTACAGATGCATGCTACCACACCCGGCTCCAAACGTCTAATGAGGCAAGTTTATGTACATATAGTTCGATTAATAAGTAAAAATAGGCCAGGCACAGTGGCTCACGCCTGTAATCCCAGCACTATGGGAGGCCGAGGTGGGCCGATCACCTGAGGTCAGGAGTTCAAGACAAGCCTGGCCAACATGGCAAAACCCCGTCTCTACTAAAAGTACAAAAATTGGCCGGGCCTGGTGGCATGCGCCTGTAATCGCAACTACTCAGGAGGCTGAGGCAGGAGAATCCCTTGAACCTGGGAGGTGGAGGTTGCAGTGAGCCGAGGTGGCGCCACTGCACCTAGCCTGGGCGAAGAGAGCGAGACTCTGTCTGAAAAAAAAAAAAAAGTAAAAATACTAGTAAATACCAAGTCATTTTTTACTCACCTGTTTAATTGGAAAAAAAAATTTCTCTACTTATCATACAAACATGTTGTTAACATTAAAGAGACAGTATGTATACAATGAAAGTTGATCATACAGCGAATTATTCTGTTAGGTTTTTTTGTTTGTTTTGGGGGGTTTTAGGGAGAAAGTAGGTCAAAGTGGAAACTTCTACTTTCTCATTATTATTTTGGGTATTTTGCAATCAGCGTTTTCTCAGGAAGAACAGTGAAGATAGTTTTACTTTATTTATTTATTTATTTATTTATTTATTTATTTATTTATTTTT
>NW_016803441.1:1177348-1189495 GCF_001698545.2 Rhinopithecus bieti | reverse complement strand
CCGATTGTCCGGCACTCCCCAGTGAGATGACCCCAGTACCTCAGTTGAAAATGCAGAAATCACCGGTCTTCTGTGTCTCTCACGCTAGGAGTTGGAGACTGGAGCTGTTCCTATTCAGCCATCTTGCTCCGCCCCCGATAGTTTTACTTTAAAAGTTAGATGAGAATGACTGGGTGCGGTGGCTCACGCCTGTAATCCCAGCACTTTGTGAGGCTGGAGTCGGCACATCACTCGAGGTCAGGAGTTCGAGACCAGCCTGGCTAACATGGTGAAACCCCATCTCTACTAAAAATAAAAAATTAGCCAGGCGAGTTGGTAGGTGACTATAGTCCCAGCTACTGGGGAGGCTGAGGCACAAGAATCACTTGAACCCAGGAGGCAGAGGTTACAGTTAGCCGAGATCACGTCACTACACTCCAGCTTGGGCAACAGAGCAAGACTCTATCTCAAAAAAAAAAAAAGTTTAGATGAGAGTATGAATACATAATTTCAAAGTGCCTTCACTTCACTATCACATCTTTAAACTTCAGTTTTATTGTTATATGAGTAGCAATCAGATAAGCATAATTGATTTCTACAGCCCTAAATTAATAGGATTATAGAAAATCAGAAAATATTAGAGAGCTTATAAAAGGGAAAAAAACCTACATTTTAATCATTAGCCAACTTATTCATTCAGTAAATATTTATAGAACACCAACTATATATTAGGAACTGTGTTAGGCCCAACAGGTATGAAGATAAATATGAACTGAAATGGGCGCTTATGGATTTTACCAGTTAGGAGACAATGAAACAAACAAAAACTTGAATCATGACCAATCTGTGATCATTGCTCTGAAGATAATACAGGTTGGTGTCTCCCATTCAGAATAACAATAGGGGTGGGTGTCTGATTTAAACAACATCGTCAAGCAGGTTATTTTGATCTTCACACTGAGACCTAAGGTGAAGAAAGAAAAAGTAAATAAAGCACTGAGGTAGGGAATATTTTTTTTTAAGTAAAGGGAACAGAACGTGCAAATATTCTTAGGCAGGAATAAAGATAAGGCTTCTGGACTGAAGCATTGTAAGGGGTCAAGAGGAATTAAATCAGAAAGGAAAGGACAAACCAGATCATAGAAGAACTCACAGCCCTTAATAGGATTGCAGATATCCTTTTAAATAAATAATATTTTATATGTAAAAGAATGAGAATTTGAAAAGCTCTTTCATCATGTAATATACAAACCATGCTGTCCACATAAAACAAAAGTAAAAGCCATGAGTAATTCATGTAAAACTAAAGGTTATCAGAATATATATGAAAAGCCTCAGTAATTTGCTATATTTGCTACTGTGTAAGTATGCAGGAAAGACCATTTTTTTCAAAGTAATTATTTCTAATTCATAAAGTTTAAACATGTCAACCATGTTTTCCAACTTAAGGACATAATTAAATGATAGTCAACCTAAGGAGGAAGGCTTCTTAAATTAGAATATTTAGAATAGTGAGGTTACAGCAATTCAGAATACAGAGAATTCAAATCTAACCCACAAATCTGTCTTCTATAATAATAAATACAATATAAAATAAAACTAAAACATTATAAATATAATAATCTAGACATAGTATGTACTTTCAAAAATTAAAATACACATGAAACTGATATAGTGTCAGTTTTCAAAACACAGTCTGAATACTTTAATATATTGAAAAACTAGGACCTGGATTGCTGGTGTCAGTGATTATAATGAAGCCGTTGATAACTTCCAAATTTAAATTTTACAAAGAAAGATTTGTTAGGTTGATAAATAACATCCAAATGTAAACATTGCAATTTAATTTACATATTACATTTTCATTGAATTTGTGTAAAAGTTGACATGGTAAGAACGTGAATGACTAAAGAAAAGTTTGCTATCTTTTTTTGGAGTCGGGGACAGGTGGGGATGGAGTTTCACTCTTGTTGCCCAGGCTGGAGTGAAAAACCACGATCTTGGCTCACCGCAAACTCCGCCTCCCGGGTTCAAGCAATTTTCCTGCCTCAGCCTCCCAAGTAGTTGGGATTACAGGCATGTGCCACAACACCTGGCTAATTTTGTATTTTTAGTAGAGATGGGGTTTCTCCATGTTGGTCAGGCTAGTCTTGAACTCCAGCCTCAGGTAATCTGCCCGCGTCAGCCACCCAAATTGCTGGGATTATAGGCATAAATCGCCATGCCTGACCAGGTTTGCTATCTTAATAGAGCAAACCAATGTCTTAGGTGATCATTTTTCACTTAGAAATTTGATGAATCAAAATATAAATATATACATAGTATAAAATGTACATATTGCCCTAACCATACATAATGAAAAAAGAGTTAAGAGTAGATTGATAATGATCCTTTTTATTCCCACCAACATAGATGGTAGAAAATTTGATATCTAATTTTCAAATATTTCAAATATGAATTTTTTAAATAAATTTTCTTACATAAATAAGGGATGTTTCCATTAAATTGTATATTAATTTTGGTAAATACTACACACATACACACACATATATATTTTTTGGGATGGAGTATCTCTCTGTAACACAGGCTGGAGTGCAGTGGTGCAATTTTCCGCTGACTGCAACCTCTGCCTCCTGGGTTCAAGCGATTCTCCTGCCTCAGCCTCCCGAATAGCTGGAATTACAGGTGCCTGCCACCACACTTGGCTAATTTTTTGTGTTTTTTTAGTAGAGATGGGGTTTCACCATGTTGGCCAGGCTGGTCTCGAACTCCTGACCTCAGGTGATCCATCCACCTCAGCCTCCCAAAGTGCTGGAATTATAGGCGTGAGCCACTGCCTGGCCTATGCTATTATATTTTATGGACAGAATGTATTTAAATTTCCTTTCCTAAATAATATTCCATGAACCTATCAACTCTATTGAAAAAGCAAAATCTGCATATAACTGTACCCCTTAGTAGAGGTCGAGATTTTGGGGTTTTTTTGGTGATTTTTCATATAAAGAATGTTTTATGTATCAATAAAATTTCCATTTATGTAGTTGGCACATACATTTCGAAATGGTAACCCCTAATGTAGGTGGTAAAGTGTGAGAGAATGAGTACATCCAAACATTAGACTATACTTTCACAGCCCAATTTGAGTATGTGTAATAAAACGCCTTGAAATGCACAAACCTTCACCTCCACGATTTCCAATTTTTTTTTTTTTCCTTTGTTTGAGACAGAGTTTCGCTATTGTTGCCCAGGCTGGAGTGCAATGGTGCAATCTTGGTTCACTGCAACCTCCGCCTCCCGGGTTCAAGCGATTCTCCTGCCTCAGCCTCCCAAGTTGCTGGGAAACAGGTATGCACCACCACGCCCAACTAATTTTGTATTTTTAGTAGAGACGGGGTTTCTCCATGTTGGTCAGGCTGGTCTCAAACTCCTGACCTCAGGTGATCCGTCCACCTTGGCTTCCCAAAGTGCTGGGATTACAGGCATGAGCCACCGCACCTGGCCCACACGATTTCTAATTCTTAAAATCTATTCAAGCAGTAATCTTGAACATCAGAAATGACTATGTACAAGTCATGCATCCAAACAGTAATTATATACAGACAAATATAAGCTAAATATAATTGTCTACTAAAGGGGAATAGTTAAGTAAATCCTAAAATGTCTAAAAGATAGTTTAGACAACCATTAAGAATCATGTCACAAAGGAAGAGTTAACATAGGAAGCAAGATGATACGCTGGAGAAATAATACAACATTTCAACATTTGGCCTTTTTCTTTTTTTCTAAGATGGAGTCTTGCTCTGTTGCCCAGGCTGGAGTGCAGTGGTGCGGCTCACTGCAAGCTCCGCCTCCTCGGTTCACACCACTCTCCCACATCAGCCTCCTGAGTAGGCAGGACTACAGGCGCCCGCCACCACACCCAGGTAATTTTGTTTTTATATTTTTCGTAGAAACAGGGTTTCACCATGTTCGCCAGGATGGTCTCAATCTCCTGACCTCGTGATCCACTTGCCTTGGTCTCCCAAAGTGCTGGGATTACAGGTGTGAGCCACTGTGCCCAGTCAACATTTGGTCTTTTAAGACCAAAATAATTATTATCAAGATGACTATATTACTCAAAGCAATGTACAGATCCATTGTAATACCTACCAAAATTCCAATGTTATTTTTCACAGAAATAGAAAAAAAAAATTCTAAACTGTGTATGTAACTAAAAAAATCTCAAGTAGCCAAAGCAATCCTGAGCTAAAAGAACAAAGCTGGAGGCATCCGTACTTGACTTCAAAATATATTACAAGGCAACAGTAACCAAAACAGTATGGCATTGGTATAAAAATAGACACATAGATCAGTGGAACAGAACAGAGAACTCAGGAATAAATCCACATATTTACAGCCAACTGATTTTTTACAAAAGCGCTAAGATGAAACTGGGCCCCTATCTTTCACCGTATACAAAAATCAACTAAAGAGGGATTAAAGATGTAAATGTAAGACCTGAAACTAAAATTACTACAAGAGAAGATAGGGTAGACACTTCATTGGTCTAGGCAAAAATTTTTAGGCTAAGATCTTAAAACACAGGCAACAAAAACAAAATTAGACAAATGGGACCATATTAAACTGAAAAGCTTCTGCACAGCAAAGAAAAAAACAGAGTAAAAAGACAACCTATTGAAGGGGAGAAAATATTTGCAAACTATTCATCTGACAAGGGACTAATATCAAGGATATATAAGGAACTCAAACAACTCAACAGTTAAAAAATGGGCAGAGGATATAAACAGACATTTCTCAAAAGGAGACATACAAATGGCTAACAGGTATATAAAAAAAAGTGCAACATCACTAATCATCAGGGAAATGCAAATCAAAACCACAATGAGTTATCATCTTATTCCAGTTAGAAGGGCTATTAATAAAAGAACAAAATGTAATAGATGCTGGTGAGAACGTAGAGAAAAGAGAACTCTTACATACTTTTGGTAGTAATGTAAATTACTACAGCCACTATGGAAAACAGTATGGAGATTTCTTAAAAAACTAAAAATTTAACTACCATTCTATCCAATAATCCCACTAGTGGGCATTAATCCAAAGGAAAGAAAATCAGCATATTAAAGAGATAACTGCACTCCCAAGTTTATTGCAACACTACACCACAATGGCAAAGATAGGTTATCAGTCTAAGTGTCCATCAGTAGATGAATAGATAAGAAAATGTGGTAGCATATATACTTAATGAAACACTATTGGGCCACAAAAAAAGAATGAGATTCTGTCATTAGCAGCAACATGAATGGAACTGGAGATCATTACGTTAAGTGAAATACGCCAGAAGCAGAAAGACAAATATCGCATGTTCTCAATCATATGTGGATGCTAAAAAGTTGTATTTCATGGAGGTAAAAAGTATAATGATAGATAACCAGAGGCTGGGAGTATTTTAGGAAGGGGTATATAGAGAGGGGCATAAAGACAGGTTGGTTAATTGGCACAAACACACAATGAAAGAGAAGTAATGAGTTCTAATGATTGATAACAGAGTAGGGTGACAATAGTTAACAACGATGTATTGTTTATCTCAAAATAGCTAGAAGAGAGGACTTGATCTGTTCCCAACACAAAAAAATGGAAAATATCGAGGCAACAGACACCCTAAATACCCTGACTTGATCGTTACACATTCTATGCATGTAACAAAATATCACATGTACACCATAAGGATGTACAGATACTATGTAATGATTCAAAAAATTTTAATGTTAATTTTTTAAAAAAGAATTGCTGTTAGTCTCAAATGGTCCTAACTCTGCCACTAATTAATGTTGCAATCTTGGGTAATTTATTTATCTGAATTTCAGATAACTTCTCTCTAAAATGATAATTGCGAAGAATAACTTATGAAATTCATTTAAATTAAGACACTGTATTTTGTAAGTCTCACACACACATGTACATGCATACAAAGTATTTTGGCATAACTATGATTTTTAAAGTAAATATTTATATAGAAATAATTGGATGATAATAAAGGGAACCAAAAACATTGCACTCCAAAATATACTTCTTTGACATATTTTGAGATGGCTATTCAGAGGGTCTACAGATTAACAATAGTCCTGAAAGCTGTCTTTTGTCAAGGAGATTTGCATCTGTTGAAAACAATCTTATTAGTGAAATAAACAATCAGTATTTTTCTGGGGCCCTACACTTTACCTCCAGATCTAGGAAATAAACTCAACCACAGCCTATCATCCATTCTTTCTCAGAGCTGCTACCTATGAGATTTCATTTACATAACAAGACTACCTTTGCCCCAAGCCTTTCTTTCTCTCCTATAACCTGTCTTGCCATGCTCCAAGTCCCGGTAATTTTTATAACACAAGATGGTATAAAAACAACCACCATCTGGCCTATTTCTTGAGTTTTCATATTTTCTATGATGCTCATGCACATGTGTGCACAAATAATAAATTTATGTGATTTTCTCCTATTAATTTGCCTTTCATCAGTTGATTTTCATCAAATCTATAGAGGGCAAAGGGAAGGTTTCCCTGCACTTTTGGCGCTATGAGCAGCATAACCAAAAGCTCTTTTGAAGCCACAGTCGAGGGAACTCAGAATCTGTCAGGCTGGCAGAAGGATAAAAATGTCTTACTAGTCAGATTCCCAGGTGTCTATCTGTGGAATGCAGTTGAGCAGATAGTGAAAGTCACTGTTTTTCCTTTTCCAAATTTAAGATTAATAAGAGAAAAGCATTTATACACACTAGTCCTAGGTTCAGTGACTCTGGTAGATATTTTGGAATATTCACATTGTCTGATCCTTTTCCTCCCAGAAATAGTCATGTGTTTTCCTTTGTCTTTGTTTTTCTGTCTTGTCATAAAGTCCCTTTGGTCTTGTTTTATGTGTCTGAGAGCTTACCTTGTCATCAAATGGAATCACTATTTTCCAGTCTCAGCCATCCAGATGGCATGATTTTGGGGTCATGTCTGGTAGCCAGTGTGAAAGAGGTGAGAACTCTAAGACAAGATTTTAAGCAGCACACTCTTTGTTCGGAATTTGCCAACCTCTCAGGGAAGTGTGTCTTAAGAAGTTCCATCCCCTTAAGAAGAAGAAAGGGATTTTGCTGTCTCCAAGA
The DNA here is from genome assembly GCF_001698545.2 of Rhinopithecus bieti. NCBI lineage: Eukaryota > Metazoa > Chordata > Mammalia > Primates > Cercopithecidae > Rhinopithecus > Rhinopithecus bieti. The sequence continues at coordinate 1,182,372 of NW_016803441.1, read as the reverse complement.
AGCAAAAAAGCAGTTGTGTCTTAAGAAGAAGTTTCATCCCCTAAAGAAGAAGGGATTTTGCTGTCTCAAGAAGGAATTTTGTCTTAAGAAGTTCCATCCTCTAAAGAAGAAGAGGGGATTTTGCTGTTTCAACTTTTGCTGCACGGTTAGATCTGGAATGTCCAATCACACATGGGCCTATCCACTGTCACAGATTAATGGGTTAGTGACTGGCAGCTTCCCACAAATTTCTGAGAGACTGGAGACATCGTACACATAAATACCGTCCTTAACCTGTGGCAAAAAGAAACTTCTGCTATCCTATCCTATTTCTGGGAGTGAATTTTCTGGAGGATCATGGGGGCTACATCTTTGGTGCACATTTTAAAATGCCACTTATATCCATGGTACGCTAAACCTGGAAAGTTATCTCTGGGAATTTCCAAGTAAAAGGCTTATTAGCTTGAGTCATTAATAGAATAAATAAAATTGGCTATACTTAAAAGAAAACTTTTTAGTGAGTATTTCTCTTCACCAGCTCTCTTACTGGTATCTATGAAAAAATACAAAAAAAAAAAAAAAAAAAAATAACCTTAAAACCTCTCTTGGTAAAACAACAAAAGGCAGACATCTTATTTAAAATAAAATTAAAATCCTTTGTGTGCTCAACAGCCTGCTTTGGTTTCTCCATGGAATCTGCAAAAACAGCACTCCAGCGTGTGGCCTAGTGGCTAGGGTTCTGTGATCCCATGATGCAGCCATCATAATTACATCCACATCTCTTGAATCTCATTAGAGACTCAGAGAGATGTGGATGTAAATTCCTTAACTTAGGAGAAAAAAAAAACATTTATAAGAATTATATAATTTTTTTTTTAGGTGGGAGAATGGAGTCTTGCTCTGTTGCCCAGGCTGGAGTGCAATGGCACAATCTCGCTCACTACAACCACTGCCTCCTGAGTTCAAGGAATTCTCCTGCCTTGGCCTACCAAGTAGTTGGGATTTATAGGCACGTGCCACCATGGCTGGCTAATTTTTTTGTATTTTTAGTAGAGACAGAGTTTCACCATGTTGGCCAGGCTGGTCTTGAACTCCTGATCTCAAGTGATCCTCCCGCCTCAGCCTCCCAAAATGCTGGGATTACAGGAGTGAGCCACTGTGCCTGAGAAGAATTATATAATTCTTTTAAATAATTATATAATTTATAATTCTTAAAATAATTATATAATTTATAAATTTATAATTCTCATAAAGAATTACATAAGAATTAGTTTGAATTTTTGTAACTTTTGACATTTTGGGGTACCTATTTGTTATAGATCATTTTCCCCTCCGTGGAGGGCTATTGCTCTCCTGTTCATATCTATGTCTCTTTCTTCTAGCTGTCTTTGGGGGTGGCTCTGGATCTTGTTAGGACTACTTCTTTGCATCTCTTTTGAGATACCTCTTGCATCCTTGCTTAGTCATAAAAGACTTACTGGTTTTGATTCTGAGTCATTTGGTAGATACCTTCTGTTTAAATGCAAAGAGGGATAAAAAATATTCAAAAGCTGGAATACTGCCGATTTGTCCCAGCAAAAATCTGATGATGAGAGATTTGAAAAGATTTTGTAAGAGCCTTATGGTCATCAGCTTAATTAAAAGCTGACATTCAAACTATGTATTGTTTAAACTTCCCTATTCTCTTTCAGATCCTGTTTCTCACACAGGAATCTTTTTCAGTGAACTGAAACGCCATCTTAATTGTATGTTCAGTCCCTCTGTTGACTTCCTTTCTTATTGGCAAGAGTTTTGCTTAAACAAAAAACGAAAACTTCATTGGCCTTTTGGGAAGCTTAAGATGTATCCACACTGGTTCCTCTTGGACTCAATGCTCCATTTGATTCTTGTTCTCCTTTTGCCACTTTCAGTCTTCCACCCAGTTCCCTTTAATCATTGATTATTCCTCCTTCAAACCCATATTTCTTTCATTTGGCCAATCATGGATAAAAATGTACTGAAAGGAAACATGAGAGTTATAGTTGTCACATAAAGGGATCAAAAAGGGACTTCTAGGAACACTCATATGCCTTCAAAACACAGCCAAGGTACCACTGTCCCCTTTTTGGGTAACCTATCTTCCTCATAGAGCCCCAACAGTCACAAGTAGGTTCAGCCCTAATTCATTCATGGGCTCCACCCTGAATTCAATAATCTAGTTAATTTAAGAAACAGAAACTTAAAAAGCCACCTGTTCAACTAAATGGATCTTCCAAATACAACTTTTCAATATTTGCTGCCCATTTTCAAACCTGCTGTAAAAAAATTCACATCTGTAAGAAAACTCTCCATCTGTAAGGGAATCTTCCCTCTCTACACCAAAACCACTGGAAACCTATATAATGGGAAAGGCATTCCCTTAAAAGTTTCCATAACAAACTTTTGTTTAAGGTATTTTTCCTGGTTATTTGTCTTAAATGGACCTTTACCTATGCCCTTCTTTGTCTTGGCAAATAACGATGTTTACATCTAAGTTCTCTGTCTTTGAGACAGAAATTTTCTATCTTAATTCATGTAGGGCCATCCCATTAGAAGTGCAAGTTTAAGGTTGCCTAGCTAACAGTTGCATAGGGCAATGAAACAGGTGATCTCAAGATTGGTCTAAATGGGGTGCAGAAGGCCTATTTGGAAGTTGGCAAATGAGAATTTCAATGAAAGCTATAAGATTTGATTCTGTGTCTCTATGTTATATGTCTATATCTGTTGTGTATATGTGATCTTTCTAAGCAAACCAATATAATCGTTGGTAAACAAAGCTAGTTTTAAAACTGTTGATAAAGGCCAGGCACAGTGGTTCATGCCTGTAATACCAGCACTTTGGGAGACCAAGGCAGGTGGATCACCTGAGGTCAGGAGTTCGAGATCAGCCTGGCCAACATGATGAAACCCCCTTTCTACTAAAAACATAAAAATTAGCTGGGCATGGTGGTTGGTGCCTGTAATCTCAGCTACTCAGGAGGTTGAAGCAGGAGAATGGCTTGAATCTGGGAGGCAGGGGTTGCAGTGAGCCAAGATCACGCCATTGCACTCCAGGCTAGGTGACAAGAGTGAAACTATGTCTCAAAATAATAATAATGCTAATAATAATAATAATTGATAAAATGGAAAGTCTTTAGAACTATACTAAATATAATTCAGACATTTTTGCCTGGGTCTACTGGTTAGATAGGTTTATACTGTCTGTGCTACAATTTTCAAGGTCATGAAACTGCTCCTTCTGTAATATTTTTTATGCTTGTCTAATCTGTCTGTAATCTAAAGTTGTAAATGCTGGCTGCTTGATTCTTCCAAATCCTTGTAAATATCTTTATGTGACCTTCTGTCTTTGGTTTTGAGCCTCTGGACTCCAGAGTCTGGAGAGGTGGCCATAGTAAGACCTGGAAACATATGTGTGTCCATGGCACGTGGCCCACCAGCTGCCATGTTTACATTTCTGTCCTCTGTCCTGGGTTGTAAACCTGGCATATGGATCCAGGACCCAGAGAGTCCCTGTTCTTCATACCTGTCCTGAATGCCATGTGAGTAACTCAGCACCCATGACAACTGGGGAAGACATTCGCAAGGGTACCTGTGTCATAGTTTCAAAATACTTTTCAGTAAAGTCTTTAAAAGTCTTGTGATGTGAAATTAAGTAATAGTCATAAAAATGTCTGTATGTCTGTATCATTTCTAAGGTAAAAATACTATAATATTAACTATTAAATATAACTAAATTTATATGCTTTAACATCTTATTTTTATATGGTATAGAAAAGCTAAATATATTTAGATCTGTTAATTAAAAACTAAGAAAACATATCTTTCTTACAAATTATGAAATGGTTTTCATCTACAAATAGTGATATGAAACAGTTCAAAATTACTTCCTAGGTTTTCACTAGAAATTAAGGTTACTAAGAGTTAATATTTAAATTAATATAATTAAATCTATTAAATAAATAATTCTATATGTAATGGGTACAAGAAACTAGCAGATACATTCTTTGGTAAGAAAAGTTACAAAAGGTATGATGATATATGTGTTTTTGTTGAGAAAATAATTTTGTCTAGTTTAGAGGTTATTTAAAGGTTGCTTCAAAATGAAGGGAAAAATGATGCAGATAACACTAAATGGGCATAGAAAGTTGAGGGAAAAGGAGAATTTCAAATTTTGTAAGGTTGAATGGATAAAGTTAAATAATTTTATTAATATGGTTTTTAAATTGAGACTTCATATCAAAAACACATACTAATGCAAAGCTATAATTTGTTTTTTTTCTTTTGAATAAGATTTTCATATAGTAGTAATAAGAAACAGTAAAAGACTTTGGTTGACCCTTTAGGAAAACTTTAAAAAAGGGGGAAGGGAGAGAGAAACAGATTCTGTGTAACTCGTGATGTCTTTACTAAGTCTTTTAATACTTGGAAAGCTTGAGTCTCCTCTCTAACAAACAGTAAAGGTTTTTGCTTTTTGAAATCTTTTAATTATCACTTTGGCTAAATGAATGACTATTATTTCACAATGACCTGTGATCCTATTTTTGATAAAGTGTTTTAAACCTTTGGCATGTTTAATAGGCTTCACAGAATGAAATTTTAAGTTGTAAATTAAGTGTTCTGACCACAAATTAGCTCTGGGATGTTACAGAGGAACCCTAAAGCATCCAAAAGAGAGACAATAAGGCTTATTTTATTTATTAAATTGTATAGACCACATTGTCAAATAAGAAATGATGTTTAATCTTCTTTGAGTTATATGTGTATAAATTAATATGTGTCCAAAATTTGATGAGATTCCTAAATATCTGACGTGTTAAATTTCTGTATGCCACAGAAAATAACAAAAGTCATTGTTAGTTCCATCTTTAACCATGGTCACTTTAAATCTTGTTGTCATAATAAATTGATTATTCTGAAGCTTTTTGTCCATAAAAGCTTTTTGCAAATCCTAAAATGGTATGTCTTCAAGGAGGTTCATGGAAAAGACTACAAATATTCTTAAATACACGTTTCTGACAGCTTTTTAG
>NW_016803441.1:1175754-1177207 GCF_001698545.2 Rhinopithecus bieti | reverse complement strand
TTTTATCACTGTTTTGACTGAAATATTGTTTATGCTGTTCACTTTTACAGTTCTTTTCCAAAATCAAAAATATATATATTTTTTCTTTCAAGTTACTCACAGCTTATAACAATTGGGTAGAATAAACTTTTGTGAGCACAATTTAAACGTTTACCTTTCTCTCTACTGCTCTCTCCAGAATTCAGAAGCTATTTGTGAGTATTCATATTTTATAGCAATATAGTTATTTGTGTAAGTTGAATAACAATCTGTTTTATTTTGTAACAATTGAAGACACTGGTTATTTTACACAGGCTTTGACAAGAAATACATATTTTAAAATGTGACCAGCCTGCTTTGAAGCACTGGGATTGACCTTATAACACCAACAGACTTGGAAAAAGACTGGCCCAGCTACCTTGCCTACACAATTCCCTTACAAAATTCCTGACATTGTTGTGATAAGTAAATTATGTCACTTTCTGACAGGCCCCCAAGAACCTCAACATATTTTAGGGACCTTGAGAAGAAAGCAATTTACTCAATTCATACTGGTATTACAGACACAGTCTTTGGCTTGGCTCTAAACCTCGAGAGATTTTAAAAAGTCTAACATGAAATTTCATATGAAAAAGTTACAGCAAAGTCAACTTATGGCCTATATGACTAATCACTACCCTTGTTGCACTTTACGCAAATAATCAGGCCAAAGTTAATAAGACTAAAACTTATTTTATAAATAAATTGGTCTTACTATAGTATGCCTGTTACTAGTTTCCAGCTCACTGAAGTTTTCTTGTTTGTTTTCAGATTTTGTTATTTCCTGCAATCTGGACTGAACCTTAAACTTTTAGTCTCCTTTAATAGCTGACTGTGATTCTCCAACCTACTGTTTCCAATTTTGCATCCACCATTCTGACTTAAAAATCACTAGAAATAAAAATTGTGCTTTTCTTAAAGCCTTACAAACTGAAGCTGGACAATCTGTCATAAACTTTGAGAGAAACGACTGTAGCCACTTAATATTTAAACAGTCTTCATGACTATTGAAGTAGAATCACAAAGGTAACTGAAACTTTTGTTGTTTTTGTTTTGTTTTGTTTTCTTTTCTTTTGAGACACAATCTTACTCTGTCACCCAGGCTGGAGTGTGCAATGGCACCATCTCAGGTCACTGCAACCTCTGCCTCCCGTGTTGCAGCAATCCTCCTACCTCAGCCTCCCGAGTAGCTAGGATTACAGGTGTGCACCACCATGCCCAACTAATTTTTTTTTTTGTATTATTTTTATTTGTTGTATTTTTAGTACAGACGGTGTTTCACCATGTTGGCCAGGATGGTCTCGAACTCCTGAACTTAAATGATCCATGAGCTTTGGGCTCCCAAAGTACTAGGATTGCAGGCATGAGCCACTGCGCCTGGCCTTGAAGGATACAAAATTAATGTGCAAAAATCACAAGCATTCTTATACACCAG
>NW_016803441.1:1138149-1173164 GCF_001698545.2 Rhinopithecus bieti | reverse complement strand
CCCTAGAACTTAAATAATAATAAAAAAAAAATTTAAAAAAAAAAACTTCTTAAAGTTGGCTTTCTTAAATCAAGATCCAAAAATAAATAAATAAATAAAAGAAACTCTTGATTTGAAATACAATCCAAGACTGTGGATTCCCACTGTGCCCATTTAAACTGAAGATGCTTCAAATTCTAAAAAAAACTAATTTACAGATGAGTCCAGACATTAGCCTTTGTTTTTCCTGTTTCCACAAATATGCCTCTTATTAACAATATATTTAAGTGCATCATATGTACAGTCCTGGTTTGAGAGTCCATCTGCAATGTAATGTCCGAGAATGAGGAGTAACTTTAATTGAACTGACCTATCCTCAGGACTAACAGATTGATATCAAGAGAATATGAGCTAGGTATTCCAATCTACCTATTTTTTCTTCTTCTTTGCCAATCTATCTCAAAATCTCCAACCCAAATTTACCCATAGATAACAATCTTTGCATAATATGTGAAACTTTGTGAAGATAAAGTTTCAAATGGGAGACTAAAGGAAACCAAAAAGATTTCACCCTCAAATATATTTCTTTGACCTATTTGGAGATGGCTATTCAGAGGGCCTGCAGACAACAATAGCCCTAAAAAGCTGCCTTTTGTTAAGATTTGCATCAGTTGAGAAAAACCTATACTGGTGAAGTAAACAACCAGGCTTTCTCAGAGGCCCTACTTATCAGCAGATCTCAGAAATTAAATCAACCACAAGCTATGCTATCCATTCTGTCTCAGAGATATTATCGGTGAAGTTTCATCTGCCTAATGAGACCACCTTTGTCCCATGCCTTCCATTCTCTCCTAGAACCAGTCTTGCCAGGCTCCAAGCCCCTACTCCTTCTGTAACCTCAACATGGTATAAAAGCATCAACCAACTGGCCCTTTGAGTTTTCATATTCTGTATGACTTCTCTGCACATGTGTGCATGTTAATAAAATGTGCATGCCTTTTCTCTTTTCAATGTACCTTTTGTCGGTTAATTTTCAGCATACCTTCAGAGGGCAAAGTGGAAACTTTCCCTTGGTTCTTTCAATGTACACCAAAAATATAAATCATGTTTATTTACGGTTAATAAGATTTCATGTAGTTCTAATTCTCATCTTTCCTACATTGAACATGTATATTTTGTAATTTAAAAAATATTACTCCAAAATCAGTACTAAAAAACAAAATAATATTGCATATCATGTCAATGATTTAGATCAGTATTGGTTAATGCAAACTACTGTAGTATACATTCTTTTGTAGATTTTACATATATCCAGTGCTTCTATGGGAGAACATATACCTTTCTAAAAGAATCACATGAATAAATAATGCTTAAACCATTTACTTTTTCAATCACAATAATGTTTGGGTTTCTTTTACATCTGAATCTCAAAGGATCAAAGGTTGCTAGGGTAGACAGGTAAATACTTTGGTTTGCTTGACTTAATTTTTTTCTGTATTTGCTATACTGGCCATCTTAGCTCAGTTGAAAATTGAAGGAAAAAATAAAGTTATATTTGTCTTCATTAATTTTTTATAGACACTAAAAGAACTCTACTTGTGTTCACAATGTGGAAAGCATTTATTCTTCCAGTCAGCTGTATGTGTTGGTCATTAAGGAATGTGAGAGAGCCAGAGAACATTGTTTTCATTCAATTCTTCCAAACACCAGAATAATGAAACTTCTGGCAAAAACAGTATTCTTATTTGTTCCTATAGTCAGCACAGGAAACAAATGCGGTAAATATCAACAATATGTGGGAAGAATTGCAAGAAAGTATAATATTAGTGAGGTGTGCTAACTATTAGTAATCTTACAGCTGCTGAGAGAATTATTTCACTCAAACGTTTGCATGCCACCTTTTCTGTTTAAAAAATAATAAAATAAAATCTTATTTAATTTATATTGTTCATATTTGCATAAAAAATATTTACCAATTTTAATTTGTGATTTTCAACAGCAGCCCTTCTCTCCGGACTAAAAAAAGACCCCGTCACTGTAGCAGCAGTAATAATGACATTTTAATATGATACAGAAATGCCTGAGATAAACTTATCCATCATTATGCCAATGAAAATGTGATAATTCAAAGCAGATATGACTGCTGTTAACAGTGGCTTCAGCAACCTGTGTTTTACCACCCCATATCATATGATATCATATCATATTCCAATGTTAAAGAAACAGGAACAAATAACTTTGTCTCTCCTGCTTTAAGTGTTAAGCATATTATCTTTTTTTTCTTCTCCTTCTTCTTCTTCTTTTTTTTTTTTTTTTTTTTGAGACAGAGTCTCACTCTGTCACCTAGCTACTCAGGAGGCTGAGGCAGGAGATTGCTTGAAACCTGGGAAGCAGAAGTTGCAGTGAGCCAAGATTGTGCCACTGCACTCCAGCCTGGGCAACAGAGTCTCAACAAAAACAAAAACAGGAAATAACATGTCCTGTCTCTTAAAGTTGTATCAATTGGATTGAGGAGGGCAAGAGAAGTAGGGAGAAAGGAGCATCAGTGTAGAGATAAAGTGCATCTTAATTTGCCAAATAGCTGGTACCATATTTAAATAGTAGGGTTATTGAAAGACTAAGGAAATAATAGAAACCATGATGAATTCGAAACGCACAACCTTCAAATGATCGTGTACAAAGATGGAAAGAAATACAATAAGAAAAAAAAAAAAAAACAGCAGCAACAATTTTGTTAAACAATAAAAGTTGGAAGAAATAAAACAAGTTTTCAGTCATTAAAGTAAACATCAATGGATTTAATTTTCTCATTAAGAGACAGAAATTACCATATTGCATCAAAAATTAAAAGCTATATATTGCTTGAAAGGAACACCACTAAAAGAAAGTTGCAAATGTTGTAAATAAAAAGAAAGGTATGCCAGAAAAAAAATCAGGTAAGATAACACTAAAAGACAAGGTGGTTTTTAAAAATTAACCTGCTACATGCAAATTAAAATGTCATCCTCCACTGATAACATGAAGAAGGGGAAGAAATCAGAATTCTAGAAAAATAAATCCTGAATAATAGACAAAACAAACATTGTATTTCACCACACAACTAATTCTACACACAGTGTAAATCAACTAATGCCTGCTAACAGTAGAATTAATCAAAATTTATCTCGATACTTTTTTCTTAAGAAGTTTCAGTCAATCACTGCTTACATTTTGTAAATACTGGGTCTGGGTAGAAATTAAAATTAATTCCTTAGATCAATGTCACCAGGTGGTATTTTTTTTAATTATTTGCTTTGAAGTATGGGAATTCTAGGTATAAAAAAATTCAACAAAAAACCCCTTGAAAATCAAAAATCTAATATATATTTTACTTGATAAATAAGTTTATGTTTTAAAACCTATAATTATAAATTTTAAATACAATCACTAAGAATTCCTAAAAGACACAGATAATAAATAAGGTAGTTTGAATTATTTTATATAGTAACTACTTAAGAATTTAAAATAACTGTTTTAACAATATTCAACACTGTTCTAACAACTGACAGGACAGAAGTGTTCCTAAAGTCTCTCACTGAATACCACTGCTTATTTGTTCTTGGGTATATGTCCTTGATAACTCGATTATTTCCTTTCATTATTCATTGCCTTTATAAACATTAATAAAATTATTTCTTCTCTGACTGAAATTTAAAAAGAAAATCAAATATTTTTACCCCTTGCCAGTTCTAACTCTAATTCTCCTTTCTCTCACCACTCCCAAATTCTCACAAAGAGAACAATCCGGTCCCTTAAAATGAGACATGCTTATAAGATTTGTCCCTCTCTGATGAGAATCAAATATAATAGAATAATGTTCTATCTGAAAGAAAAGAAAACTAAAGCTATTGAATCAGTAGCTAACATACAAATCAAAAGATCTGTGTGTTAGTCTGTTCTCACGCTGCTAATAAAGACTGGGTAACTTATAAAGAAAAGAGGTTTGATGGACTCACAGTTTCACCTCCACTGGGGAGGCCTCACAATCATGGTGGAAGGTACAGGAGAAGCAAAGGCATGCCTTACATGGTGGCAGGCAAGAGAGATTGTGCAGGAGAACTTCCATTTATAAAACCATCAGATCTTGTGAGACTTATTCACCACCATAAGAACAGTTTGGGGGAAACTGCCACCATGATTCAATTATTTCCACCTGGCCCCACCCTTGACACATGGTGCTTATAACAATTCAAGGTGAGAGCTGGGCGGGGACACAGCTAAACCATATTAATCTGATTCAGTAATACACTCTTAACACTACAAAGTAAATCAGAAAAGGATGTACAAATGTCATCAAAGCCATATTAGGCAGACGCTGGTCTTTCACTGGTTAATGTTAGTTGAATATTAACCAATGAGTAAACATTAACTGTACCATACATGTGATTCTGCATGTATATAAGCTACCAAGAGTAACTATTAGTCTTTTGGGGCTCACTGCTTCTTAAAATGCATACATTATTTTCTTTTTTTAAATGCTGTCACTAAATGGAGAAGTCGGAAATTACTACTGTCACACAAACACAACAAAAATGTACACTGCCAGCTTCCTCTGTAATGGATGCCTACTTATGTGGCAATTTAAAACACAGAGAGATCACAGGGATAATTCCCCTGTGTGTGTACGGCTGAGAGGAAAAGTATGGCCTGCCTTGACAGAGACTGCTTTTAAGTCTTTAAACTGTCCTCCTTCCAGTATTTATTCAGTATGCCTTCCATGCAGCTGTAAAACGTTGTTTCAAATCAGTGAGCACGTCTAAAATACCTAAGGAGGAGCAGCTGAGAATCTTTGTGGTAACTAAAACCCAGTAACTTTTCTCAAGGCAGGCATTAGGTGCCACTTGCTGCTTCTTAATATGCTGATTTAGCCTCCAACAGTGACAGGGCAATTGGTGTGAAATGTCAGCTAAGGATTGGAGACTACTATTTAGAAGAGAAATTTGATCATGGCAGCATAGCAACACCAAGTAGTCCTGATTTTCCTTGCCAGATGACTAGTAGACATTTGGCATCATTTAAATTACAGAAAGGGCAATCCCCAAAAGATAGCTTCATTTGCAAAATTATAAAGCTCCAATAAACAGTTATTTGGGGGAAAAAGAATGACGGTGTATATATTAAACATCTGTAAATTCAGTGAAGAATGAAAATATGAAGAGAGTTTTCCCAAGCTCTTTGTACTGTACTAGATCAACTCAGCTGATCTCCATGGTTTACTTTACCCTCTCATGTGATGCCTCTCTCCTTTCTCCTTTAATTGAGTAAGAGGTCTTGTCTTTTAGCTATATATATATATACCCTCCATTTCTCACTAGTTGTAATTAAAAGTTGGTTAATTAAGCACGTCTTATGCTTAGAACTTCAAATGATATACTTCACTTTTCAATGGCCTACAACCTATGATTTAGGAGCTAACAAAAATCACTTCTTGAAATACCAACAGAACAGCATAATTTTTTTGAAAGGTTGCTAGTCTCATTGCTAATTTAAAAAGTCAATGTCTGCATGGTATCTAAGCTCAAGTTCAGAAATAAAAACTATTCTAATTAATTTTGATCTTTATACAACTATATATGCCATAATATCTAGACAAGAATTTCCCCAAAACACTCCTAAAATATACTCACTTATGAGTATAAAAGCCCCAGCACAGTATGTGGCTTGTAGATACTCTAAAATTGTTGTTTTTCACATATATAAACCTAAGTAATTACAGTGAGATTAATAAAAACTCGTGGATGTTACAATCTCTGTCTGCATTACCAAATTCACCACACATTTTATGTAAATACTTAATGCAAGTAAGTCTAGAGAATAAAAAGCCTAGATCCCCTCTCCTTTTTCTCTCCATGCCTTCTTTCTTCTCTTTCAATCCTTCTCTCCTTTTGCATAAATTGTAACTTAATTAAAATAAGCTACCATTATTGCTTTTCTATACCACATCTAATGTAAAATAAAACACAGTAATATGTAATCTCATTGTGAAACAAAAATGCCAACCTAGAACTACAAGACCTCAGATAATATACTTAAAACTTTTTCATTCTATACTTCTCTGCCTTATCACATCATGTAATAATAATGAGAAGACGAGTAGGAAAAGCAACAGAAAGAGGAAGAGGAAGGGACAGAGGAAGAGGGAGAGGAAGAAGAGAAAGAGGGGAAGTCAGAAAAAAGAGAATTAAATGGAATAATCTGTGTAAAACACTAGGCAGAGTGCCTGACACATGGTAAGTGCAAGGCAGAGTGAGGAGATATGCTGCCAGAAAGCTTGGAAATTAAATGGATCCGGATACAAATACACGGGCAAAATATCTCTACAAAATTCAGACTATCAATACTAAGTACAGAAGTATGTTGTAAGGATTAAATGAGTAAATACAAAAAAGCCCTTAGTACAGTGTCTAGTATATCAGAAGCACACAATACACTGTTATTAAGACCTTCTATTTTAAGGTCTCATATAAGATATTTGATATTTTAGGACATTTTAATATTTAAACTAAAACATAATTACTCTCTACTGAGAAATTACGAGCATTAATTTCATTTCAATGGATACAATTTTGAATCAAAATATAGTTGTTAACAAAGACATCAAAAATTATACATGATATTCATCTGTTTTTATCTAAACTAAAAAATACCCATGTGAGACGTAGAAGTTGATGTGTGCAGTCATTTAATGGAAATGAACATTTCTGCAAGAGCCAAACTTGTTACTATCAATGACGAGCAAAAATGGCTATTTGAAAATCCTAATTTTAAGGAAATGTTCTGAGCACATAAATATAACACTTGATAATTTACTTAAATTTTTTTGTTGTTTAAGAGATCACATTAGGTTGTTTTGCTAGAAAAAAATGGCACAGGCAGTAAGATACAGGGGAATAAATTCTCTCTAAACCCTCTTGTAGAAAATGAGTCATTATTATTTATTATTAGACCTTTAAGTTGACGGACCTAGAATTTCTCAGAAAAGACAGTGTAAACCATCAGGGGTGACTGGTTCACAATAGACCAACATTTATAGGATTAGCTGTAATTGGGGAGTAATGAGTCCTGAGACCAAATGAATAAATTAACCAGAGAAGGAGTAGACAGTCTTTTGTAACTAATGTCTCGGCTGTCAAGACACAACTTGGCTTTTGCTCTTAACTGGGCCTTGACAGTGTCCGCTGCCCTAGAATACAAGGACTGCCAGCAGCAGGAGCACTCATCCACACTACAGCCTGTTGGCATGCTGCCTGTGGCTGGATAACACACTCAAGATAGAGCATATGAGCTGGTATCTAGAATCAGTAACTGCAACTCTGAGGCTGAATTTTTTTTTTTCTTTAATAAATCTGGAAGACAGATGTTTGCCCCAACCAGCCTGTTAATTCTGAAATGATTATGTTGCCAACAACAAAGGCACTAATCTGCAGAGAAAAGTATGAGTTTTAGACATTATTATAATAATTAAAAATATATCTATCATTTAAAATTAAGTCCTACTTACAGAACCATACTTAACTTATTATACTGAGTCTAATATAACCCAGTCATTGTTGCTTAAGTCTATTAGACATTCTGTTATTTAAAAATAAAAAAGAGAGAAGGAATTAATGGAAGAATTAAAGATTTCTATTTTGTTAAAAGAAAAACAAATAATAAATAATGCCCCATCCATGGTTTTGAGAGAGACAGGGTCTCACTTTGTCACCCAGGCTGGAGTGCTGTGGCACCATCATAGCTCACCACAGTCTTGAACTTCTGGGCTCAAGTGATCTTCCCGTCTTCGTCTCCTGAGTAGCTGAGACTATAGGCATATGCTACCACACTTGGCTAATTTTTTTTTTTTTTTGAGACAGGGTCTTGCTATATTGCCCAGGCTGGTCTTAAATTCTTGGCCTCAAGAAGTCCTCCTGCCTCAGCCTCCCAAAATGTTGAGATTACAGGAGTGAGTCACCACCTGACTCCCATATGCTGTTAGACACAACAATTTCACTTACATAACTTAAGTATAATAAAGCAATCAAAAGTTTTCTCGTATATGTGTAAAGATGTGCTATAAACAGTATTCATATCACCCATATAAAAAATAAACTATCAGAAGGAGATAGCTAAATAAATAATACATTCACAAAATGGAATACTATAAAATTAGTAAACAGATTTTATATAAGTTAATAGGCATTCACATAAAAATCTGCATGAAATACTGGTAAGTCACATACACACACACACACACACACACACACACACACAAGTATTCTAAAGGGTAGTCACCAAACTTTAAAAGGTAGTTTTTCTCTGGATAGTGAACACTTAAGAGAATTTTTCTTCTCACCTCATACAACATTTTTTGATTTGTTTAAATTATTTACAAAAATATATACTTATATATTTATAAACATAAGATATATCAAAATCATCTAACACATTTAGTATAATCTAACATAGAGTCTACAGAAAATAAATCAGCTTTCACTGTAACTGGATCATACGCAAATGAAAAAGTATGAATTTGTAGTTATCCACTGCTTTATCATAGTGATCCCCTATAAAAGCACAACCTTCAATTCTGGCCTCAATGCTTCGAGAAAATTAGAGAATAAATATTCGATAATTTCCAGAACACAGTACAAATGAAAAAGGAATAAAAATTTGTCTACATAGGAATGTTTAAAAAAAAAAACAAGGCTCATTAAGTTATAGAGTTTAAAGCATATTGTTGAAAAGCACAGACATAAGTCAGACATACCTGGGTATAAAACCTCCTCCACCTGACACTTGAGAGTGGGATGGGTACTAGGTGCGTGACTCATGCCTGTAATCCTAGCACTTCGGGAGGCCAAGGCAGGCAGATCAATTGAAGTCAGGAGTTCAAGACCAGCCTGGCCAACATGGTGAAACCTCGTCTCTACTGAGAAATACAAAACTTAGCCTGGCGTGGTGGTGCACGCTTGTAACCCCAGCTACCTGGGAGGCTAAGCGGGGAAAATAGCTTGAATCTGGGAGGTGGAGGTTGCAGTGGGCCGAGATGGCATCATTTTACTCCAGCCTGGGCGACAGAGCAAGATTCTGTCTCGAAAAAGAATAAAATAATAAAATAAAATAAAATAGAGTCTTACCCCCTCCCCCAAAAAAGTGAGATGGCTTTCACCTCAAAGTGTAACAGATTACAGACTGTAAGAAGACTGAAGAAGACTGTATCTTATCTTCAAACACAATAACATATCTTCCTCATAAGGTTATTCTGAAGATGAAATTTGATACTGTGTGTAAAGCACTTCCCACAATGTCTGGCAAAAATGATGGCTCAGCAACTGAAAGCCATCATTAAGTGCCAAGAACACTAAGTTGTGATGAACTGATGATAGCTCCTACCATCCCCAACACCCCCCATGCACATACATACAAAAATGAGATATTCTTCTAAAAAGAATGTCAATCAAAGTTTAGTATACACAGGAGAGAGAAAAGAAAAAAGCTTTAAATTAGACAAGGACACAGAGGTTAGGAATCATTTCTTAAAAACCAAGCTAAGCAACAATAATGGGGTTTTACAATTGTGGAAGCTTAATCACTAAAAATATTTGAGAAAAGAACAGCCAACTCCCTCGCCTTGGTGGCTTAGACCTTCAACTGTGCGAGATGAAAAGACCATCCTGGCTAACACGGTGAAACCCCGTCTCTACTAAAAATACAAAACTAGCCGGGCGAGGTGGCGGGCGCCTGTAGTCCCAGCTACTCGGGAGGCTGAGGCAGAAGAATGGCGTAACCTGGGAGGCGGAGCTTGCAGTGAGCTGAGATCAGGCCACTGCACTCCAGTCCGGGCGACAGAGCCAGACTCCGCCTCAAAAAAAAAAAAAAAAAAAAAAAAAGACCAAAAAACTGAAATTCCAAAATTCCTTCAAGATTTAGGATTTGGGGCCAGGCATGGTGGCTCACGCCTGTAAGTCCAGTACTTTGGCAGGCTGAGGTGGGAGTGGGAGGATCCCCTGAAGTCAAGAGTTTGAGACCAGCCTGGGCAAAACTGGAAGATCCTGTCTTTACAAAAAAAAATTTTTTTTAATTAGCCAGACATGGTAGCATGTGTCTGTAGTCCTAGCTACAAGGCAGGAAGACTGCTTGGACCCAGAAGGTCAAGGTTGCAGTGAACCATAACAGCGCTGCTGCACTCCAGCCTAGGTAACAGAGTGAGACCCTGTCTTAAACAAATAATAAAAATAAATTTTAAAAAGATTTATGATCCATGATACTTTAATTAAAGTGACACAGCATTCCATCATTCTAATGGTAAATTGTGTCAGGAGATTTTTTTAAAATCGTAGAAAACTAATCTTGCAAATGTAGTTTTTGACTTTAGAAGCTTTAAACAATTATGGGCCAGGTGCAGTGGCTCACGCCTGTAATACCAGCCCTTTGGGAGGCCAAGGCAGGTGGATCACAAGGTCAGGAGATCGAGACCATCCTGGCTAACACAGCGAAACCCTGTCTGTACTAAAAAAATACAGAAAAATTAGCCAGGCCTGGTGGCGGGCGCCTGTAGTCCCAGCTATGCGGGAGACTGAGCCAGGAAAATGGCGTGAACCCAGGAGGTGGAGCCTGTAGTGACTGGAGATCATGCCACTGCTCTCCAGCCTAGGTGACAGAGCGAGACTCTGTCTCAAAAAAAAAGAAGAAGAAGAAGCTTTAAACAATTATGAAGAACAGATCCAAAGAACACCTGTGTATATATAAAAGCCAGAATGGGTTTGGGCATCTCACAATGGGCTTCTACCTTCATGTTATTCAGTAAAAGTTAGCAAGTGAATTTACAGAGGAAGATTTAGAGTTTATTTTATTCTGTGGGGAGATAATAAGGGGTTAACAAGGAAAAGGGAAAAGTAAACATCAACAGATTGAAAAATAAAGTTAACATTTAGGAATCAGAACACCACTTTTAGCTCAACTCTATAAATGACTAAATGCTATTTAATGTTAGCAAACATTACTTGATCAGATTGTCTTTGAATTTATGGGATACCATGAAGTGAAGTTCTCTTTAAAGATTCCATTATGTGAATCGAAGAGGTTGGCCTTGAATCAGCACTGTTTCTCTATATTTATTTTTACCCAAAACACTATTAACTAGCACATTCAGAACAGAGCATTTCTGTTGAGGTAAGCTTGCTATTTTGTGGGGGAAAAAAAGAGGTGAAATGACATATGGATTTTTTTTCTTTTTTTCTTTTTTTTGCCTCACTTTGGGATTATCTTGCAACAATCATCAAGGATTTCATAGACTCTGAAGTCCTCAAGTAAAGTTTGACGACTATCATCATAGAAAGAACGCGGTACAAGCAGCTCAGAATCCCAAGTTCTGGTTCCAGCTCTACCACTAACGACCTATGTGCAGGACCAGCCAGCTCCGGTGGGGGTGAGACCTGTGCAGTCAGATGAGGCTGACTTACTTGGTAAGGACTCCACACTCAGAAGGACTCCATGTTTGGTTTCATTCTCTGATGCTGCCCTTCTGAAATGCTAATAATTTATTAAGAAGAGCCTCACATTTACATTTTGTACTAGGCTCTACAAATTGTGGTTTTTGCCTGAGCGAGTTTTACAAGTCACTTGAGCTAATTCTCATTTTGCTCAAAGTAATCACAAACCCAACACTCCCTTTCCCCCATGCTGTATTACCAGAACATAAATTATACATTAGATACTGCTTTCTGATCCTAAAGCCAACTCTAAGAATCTCATTTCCAAGAGATTCCGTTTAGAAGACAGAGCCTATCACTGTTGCCTCAAACCTTTCCATGTCTGAACCTTCCATTAAATAATTAGGTGCCCTATACCATTAATTGTGCTTTCTATCTTAAAGGTATATTTGACTACTACCTTTTTTTCAAAAGTGCCTTTGTTAAAATACCCATTTAGTGCTGACAGTACTCCATGGAATGTGGGAGGAAAACGCATTCTCTAGAACTGAGAGATTTACAACAGAAAGTGTGGTTGGCCGGGTACAGTGGCTCACGCCTGTAATCCCAGCACTTTGGGAGGCTGAGGTGGGCAGATTACATGAGGACAGGAGTTTGAGACCAGCCTGGCTAACATGGTGAAAACCCATCTCTACTAAAAATACAAAAGTTAGCTGGGTGTGGTGGTTGGTGCCTGTAATCCCAGCTACTTGGGAGGCTGAGGCAGGAGAATCCTTTGAATCCGGGAGGTAGAGGTCGCCATCATACTCCAGCCTGGGCGACAAGAGTAAAATTCCTTCAAAAGGAAAGAAAGAGAAAGAGAGAGAGAGAGAGAGAAAGAGAGAGAGAGAGAGAGAGAGAGAGAGAGAGAGAGAGAGAGAGAAAGGAAGTTGGAAGGAAGGAAGGAAGGAAGGAAGGAAGGAAGGAAGGAAGGAAGGAAGGAAGTTGTTTTAAAACACTTCACTGCTAACCTTTAGCTAATACATTAATCAGAACAAAATGTTATTAAACTTAAAATGCTGAGTGCGGTAGAGAGTACCAGCACAGTTACAGGTAAATGGATCTGTCTCCTTGGTGTAACTGAAAAGGTCGTAAACACAGCACTTAGTGTTTCACCATCTCTTCTGTTTCGCCCCAAATTCCTACCATTATAATTACTTTAGACTTAAAAATCTATAAAGATGCCGCTCCAGTGTGTAACGTAACAGAGGAAATGTGATGGTGTATCTGGGGCTTTCCATTTACCACATTAACAAATGGTATCAAGCAGGACAGGCATCTCCCACTTAAGCAGTAATCTGCTTCAGAAAAATCTGATGTTCTGAGTGAAAATTCTGATAGCCTATTATTTATTAAGTGAAAAAAAAATAGAGCATTTTTATATCAACCTAAACCCCTCACAACCAGCTTTCAACCACCTAAAGAAAACAGTAAAATAGACACTTGCCAAATGCCAAGGTGCGTGGACAAATGTTATGAACTATTTATTAGGGTGTAAAGGGGTACAGGTATCATTTTCTGCTCACACAATGAACAGGATGTTAACAGACAGTGTCTACAGGCCCTACTTGGCCTTTCACTGTTGGCAGAAAACATGCACATCTCCTAAGTTGGCACCTGGACTACATTTCAAGGCATCTCCACATGATTCCGATGTTCTACTATCTGTAATGTAAATCACATGTTATTTTGTTAAAGACATGAGATTGGAAGATGTCAATGTAAGTAGGTGCCTTATAAGCATCAGCAAAAAGCAAAACAAGAAACAAAAACATCTTAGTGAGAGCTCAGTCTAGTCTGTGCAGATTGGATTTCAAAAATCAAGAGGCATTCCACTGGGCAATCATTCACTGGAAAGATATTCTGCAGGTTATGTCTGAATTTTATTCGGTAGCTAAACTAGCTAAACTGCACTCTAGGTAGGTGTTACAAGCTGTAGGACAAGCAAAATAAATGACGTTGCTGACTTTAAAGGACTTAAATATAATGGTACTATGAGATCCCAGGAGAGCATTAATATGGCTTTCTTAGTTATAATAGCTACACGTCAACTGGACAGATTGTTTTGAGTTAACTGGACAAATGACAGACAAATAAATTTTGGCTAAGATTATTGAGGTGCCATGGAGCTGAGAAACATGATGTAGCCACCTAAAAGTTAGATAGTGTAAACACAAGAATTCCAACCCAAATCTCTCACTCTATGTAAGATGTGGTGAAGTCATTTAACCTTTCTTAGTTTCAGCGATGCACTGTAAAGATTAGATAAGTTAATGTTGTAAGCTTTTAAACAAATGACAGGACACACAAGGGAACACCAAGTATTTTTGTAGATACAGCAGGTCTTCAAATAACGTTGTTTTGTTCGGTATCGTTTTGTTGTAACACTGATGAGAAAAAATGAAAATCAATTCCTGGCCAGAGCACTGTCTGTGTGGAGTCTGCATGTCCTCCCCATGTCTGAATAGATTTCCTCTGGGTATTCCAGTTTCCTCCAGCATCCCAAAGATATGTACATTAGGTAAACTGGCATGTCTCAATTGCCCCATGACAAGTAGGTGTGGGTGTAGGAATGAGAGCACTCGGTGATGTGATGATGTCCTGTCCAGGGTAGGTTTCCATCTTGTACCCTGAGCTTCTGGGAGAGGTTCTGGCCACCCAACACTCTGAACTGGGATAATTACGTAAATAATTATCTTACTTGTTCATATTAATCTTTCTTAAATGTATGTATAGCTCACATTTATTTCAGTGTTTAATAACAGAAGTTTTTGGTGTTTATGTAAAAGTTTAGTGATATTTTTGTGACCAAGAATATGCCATGGACACTTCACATTTGCTTACATCAGTCAGTGGGAAAATTGGGTTTGTTATATAGTGTGTCATTTAAAGTCGCAGTTTCCAAAAACCCATCAATGATGCTAAGTGAGAACTTACTGTATACACAACTGGGTTTGAATTCTTTGCTAGCTGTGTAAGCTTGGGCAATGTATTCAACTTCTCCAGGCTTTCATTCTCCCATGTGTACTTCGCAGAACAGAAATAGTGTTAGAAATATATGGAAAGTGCCTAGTAAAGTATCTGGACCATTGCAGACAGTCAATAAATGCTAATGATTAATTTGCCCCTTTTCTAGTAAAACTCCAAAAACTTTCACTCTTCTCCATCTAAGTAACCAGCTCATTCACTCATGCTTCTACATTCTTTTTACCCAGAACACTTATTTCTTAAATTTCTGTCCTTTACCACAACTTCTTGTTTCTCCACTATTCCTTATAAACATACATTTTTATCCACATAAAAATGTCTACTCCCTTGAACTCTTATTTCTTGACCATTATCAGATCCTATCTAACATGGTTCGTGGTTTCAAATACTTCAACTACTGTTGACTATTCTCAAATATTCTTGATGTTTACAAAGTTTACTTTGCTAATCCTCAATCCTAGATGGATTCAACAGTCTTCTCATTCTATTAAGTTAGTGCAAAAGTAATTGTAGTTTTTTCTACTCTTCATATTATGCCAAGCCGTGTTACAGAAAGCTGATTTGATTCAGAATATAACTGTTACATTGAAAGGTGGGGCTCCATATAAAAATGCCCACAGAAAACAATGTTTCCTTTCTTCTCCTCTGCTTCTTTAAAATGATTTTCTCTAGACCGTCTTCCATAAAACTCATATTAAATCCTGAAAAGTCTTGACATAGACATCAACTGGTGGGATACACATTGTAATTGAGAGTTCACTCAATTTTGTTCAGAGAAGCAATGGCCTAGCTAAAACTACATTTCTTATCCCCCTTGCAGCCAAAGGTTGCCCAGTGAGATAGACACAGAAGTAACAGAGTGAGATTTCTGGAAATCTCTTGAGTTACCTACCTATGTATATCTTATTACAGGAGGAAAAATAAATCCACACTCTGTTTAAATCATCCTTTTTGTTGGCTTGTCTATTAATCATACTTGAACACAACATTGTGCCTTTCAGTTTCCCTAATTTTTCCATTCACCATTGTATATAAAAGTGTTATTGCTAAAAGTAGTCTCAGTTAATCAATTAAAATATCTAGTCTGGAATAAAAATAAAATATCTAAGCTTAATGTAAAATTCATTTTAAATCCCATTACTATGTTAGTACTGCTTCAGACCGAGAAACTTCAGATGGGGAATGTGGTAGATGGCTATGTCCACTCTCCAAGTTTTTCCTCCTGATTTCATCTTGACACTACTTAGCAGCTCAAGCACGGTGATTTCAGCAATGGCACTATGAGAAAGTTGACAACAGATGGCCTTTTCTTGACTATAATTATGTGTTGTTACTCTCTGGGTCTGATGGATGTTCAACACTGACTTGTTCCTTTATTGAGATACTTTCCCAGTTGTTTGGAGGTACCCAGGACATTCAATGGCAATGTAATACTTCTGAGGGTCATTTAAACCCCAGCCCCTCAGCTCCCATTTGACAGTATATTTCTACCCTCTTTCTGCTAAACTAGTTTTGTTCCTGGCAGGAAGCCCTGTTGGGTCCTGTCCAAGACCAGCTCCATCTCACACTACCTTGTTTTGTATGTAAGTTTGTGGCCCTTGATGCCGTGTCTCATTGCCCTGTCATCGGGTAAACATGTTGAGCCTCAGCACTTCCCTTTTAGCATCCACAGGCATGTATCAAATCCAAAAAAATAAAAGTAATCTCAATTTTGCAAAACAATTAGTGGATTACCAATTCCCTTCACCACTCAGACTCAAAGGGAAATGTATTAGCTCTCTAAGTAATCTTCTCAACGACATTTACACTAAGATTACAGAGAAGGATAAGCATACTTTTCTCCTTGGAGAAAGCAAATGGCACAACATTTTATACCTCTTTCAAAGGAATTTTTCTCCTGTTCTCTTTAACCTGGATAATTTATACCCTCCAGATAGATTCTGGATTAATGGTCAAAATATGCTCATCCACATAAACACAGAGTTTTCAGAAAGCTCTTTGAAATTCATATATAGCTTGGAACCTCATTTTTAGAACATGAGGGTGTTTTATATCTTCTGATTCTTCTCAGTGTTAGGAAGGCCCTGGATTTTATTCCTCAGTCATTTTACTTACCCATAATAGACTCTTTTCACCTTTTCTTACTTTGCTCTCCCAAATCTTCAACAAGTCCCCAAGACTCCCATAGCCCCTTCTATCTTTACATATAATATCCCCTTCTACTTGGCCAAGAGAAAAGTGGTCATCCATTGTGACTTAAATTTTCTCTACCTGCAAAACTGTCTTTATTTACATCTAATAATATTCCTTCTGTCCCAAGTGAAAGGTTCCAAAATCTTTTCAAAGAAAATCGCATGACCTCGATCTCTCTCTGTCTGCTTTTCTGGAATCATCCTTCAACATTCAGACTATATTTTCTTATTTTCAAATTTCATAGATTTCTGCTTTTCTAGCTATAAGCATGCTTATATGTCCTCCAGTGTCAAAATAAGAAAGAAAACATGCTTTAGTAGTACTCCACATTTTCCTTCACTGTCCTACCAAACTTCGTGAAAATCCAGACAAATTTCTTGCCAATGTTTCACTTTCCAATCACTCCTTAACACTGCAGTCTTCATTCTGTTCCAATGCATTCTATTGAATCTATTCTCACAAAAGTAAACCAATGATCCCTAATAGCCAAACACAATGAATTTTGTATTCTTCTTTGAGTCTCTAAAGAATTTGAGAATTCCTTCCTGGATCCCCTTTCTCACTTCTTTGGATCTAATTTTTCTGGAGTTTCTTTCCACATTTTTTAGTTAAAATCCCTAGAGATAAAGATCAGAAACCTGCATTTTATAAAATGTTATTGGCACTGCTGACAAATAGAAATGATATAGAATGACTGGCCTAAGAGTTAAAGAAAATAAAACAAAAAAACTATTTGGTTAAATAACAATAATCTAGTACTTCCAGGAAAACAAAAACAAAACCTACTTTAAAAATCACTTGAGAACATTTGTCATGTTCCTCTTCTTGTTATCTAATCATAAGCTCAATATCAAGGTTGAATTAAGAGTTGGAGTATATTACAGTATTTAAAGCTCCAAAATAGATTGGAGCAGCTTTAATTAAAGTTACCAGGACAACCAGAGGGAGACAGAATATGCCATAATTGGAAAGTGTCACCAGAAAATTTGTTTATTGTAACCTTGATCCTATTTCCTTTGAGCAAAATGCCTAGAGACCTTCATTTACTGAGCAGATCCCCTTGGCTGGCCTGGTTGGTGAACAATGAGACCACTGATTTCATTTACCTCCATCTCTCAGAAGGCCGCACTGGAGGTTGAATTGCTTTGTTGAAAAGCTTTCTCCCGTGAATTGTTCATTAACACTTGCAGATATTTCAGCCTAGTTCAAGCTGAAATGTAGGTTCATAATAATGTTAAATGACTGCATCTTTTTTTGCTTCAAAACACTGTTTGATTTGAGATTGCTTAAGAATAATCCAATGATAATAGTCAGATAATCACTGCAGGGAGCCAGTTCCTGAGACACAGACATAGCAAATGTCAGAAAAAAAAAAAGTCATTTAGCAAACACATCTTGGAAATAAAAAATGGTTCAACTTATGAACCATTTTAGAGGGGAAAATACTGGATTTTAGACAGAAGTCAAAGTTGAATTCTACCACTACCTCATGCTATCTACACAGTCTCGGATAAGAACATTGGTATTCTAAATTTCCTCATTTATAAAATAAGAATGCATAAATGTTTAATGTGTCTACTTCACAGAGTTTCTGTAAGGGCCTAATATATATGAGTCATCAGAATCATAACATGATTTTATATAGTAACAAGCCCCCCCCCCAAAAAAGCAAAATTGCTATCAAAGAGACAGCAATGAAAATGTTTTGATATCATTTTATCTGTCGGTTCTTTCTAAGGCTGGTCGATGCAGCTGATCAAAAGACAAAAGCACAAATGAGTGTAAAATAAAGTTGAAATAAGTAGTTTAGAGTCAAACATATAAACAAAAACAAGATAGCGCATAAGGCAATAATTTAAATTGACCTTTTAATCAAAAGATTATAAAAGATAGGATTAACAATTTAATCTTCAAATACATAAAATCCGTGTTCATGTATGCATAAAACAATTATTGCAGNTGTAAAATAAAGTTGAAATAAGTAGTTTAGAGTCAAACATATAAACAAAAACAAGATAGCGCATAAGGCAATAATTTAAATTGACCTTTTAATCAAAAAGATTATAAAAGATAGGATTAACAATTTAATCTTCAAATACATAAAATCCGTGTTCATGTATGCATAAAAACAATTATTGCAGATACTAAAAAGCAACAATTTCACCCAAAAACCCTCCAGTTTTTAATTTCCTTTTTTCAAAAACCTGAATTATCAAAGACTGTTAAGTAATTTCTTTAGAAGGCATATAAGAAAACAACCAGTTACATTTATTTTTCTCTCACAGTGTTTACATTTATATTTTCAGAGGTATCTTATGTTTACCGAAGAATAATAAAGGTTTTAAAATTTTTCAAACTCAAATTAAAATGAAAATTGTTTGAATACCATATATTCTCTTTCACTAAAATCATTCTTTTGAAAATGGTTAATTGATACAGGATTCACTGAAAAATTAAAAGCCTTCCAGAATATTCTATTATCTAGATCATCCAATTATTCAGCATGGATGAATAGAAGTTTACAAAATACTACTTAGCCATCATTTCTTCCTTGTTATGATTACACACTTCTTTAGGTCAAAGGATGTATTTGTGTAATAACTAGGAATGCAGATCTTGAAGTCAGACACACCTGAATTTGAATTTTACATTCAAATTCACATTCAAATTTCACATTCTTGCTGCTAAAAGTATAGTCTTTGTACCAGGAGCGGAAGCATTACCTTAGGCTTGGTGGCTTATTAGAAATGTACTGTCTCTGTCCAGATTTACTGAATAAAAATCTGCATTTTAACAAGAGCCATGGGTGATATGCATGCATATTAAAGTTTGACAAGCATTGGCAAACATTACTTATTAGATATATTTCCTTGGGCAAGTTTCAGGAACTCCCAAAGTCCCAGTTTCTTCATTGAAAAATGAGACTAATACTGGTGTCTCTACCACAGTATTATTATGGGAAATAATTCAATGATGCTACTTAGTAACCACTCAATAAAGTCTAACTGGTATTAAATTTTATAATCTACCTTAGATTTGTATATTCATGATGTTTTCCACTATATTTACCTATAAAATTATATTAGTGTCCCACCCAGAAGAAATAAAGCTCCTTTAATCCAGATGTCTCCCTGAGTATAAGCCTACAACAAAAATATAAAGCAAATTAACAATGCCATCTTGCATTCATTTACAATACAATGTAGCATATGTTTTTCCATTAGCCTCAAAATATTTCTCTTTGAAATAATGTTTTCTATTTTTGTGGAATCAAGGAAGTTAAGCAAAGAATTTAGTTTGAAAACAAACATGAATCTGTCTCCCTGAAATAAAATAGAACTATTCTACACTTAATTAGTCATTGTGTCTTCGGTATTCTGTCATCATGTGCCTAAGATATTCTACTGATCCCTCACAAGACTCAAATAATGCACCAGGTGTCTTGAGCTTCCATTCCAAATGAGAAATAAGAAAGTCTCAATAGGATTATACTTTAATTCAATTAAGGCAAGACATACACTATTTCATTCCACAACCTTTTATAAGGGACTATGATGTCCAAATCACCTGCTTCCTACATCCAGAGGAAAAATGTAGACTGATAAAATCAATATAAATCTAATCATTTTCCACTGTCACCTGAATATTAATCACTTCAGTAGATAGCACCTTCTTTTTATTAGATAATTTTTTATTAAAACATTTACATAAATAAATGCTTAAAAGTTGTATTCTCATCTCCAAAATTGAAGATAATAATGCTTTGAATTTTCCAGTAAAGAAAGTTTATCTTCCTATGGATTATTCAATTATTATTATTTTATTTATTCATTTATTTATTTTTTTTTTTGAGACACAGTCTTGCTCTTTCGTGCAGGTTGGAGTGCAGTGGCGTGGTCTCAGCTCACTGCAAACTCTGCCTCCCGCGTTTAAGCAATTCTCCCTGCCTCAGCCTCTGGAGTAGGTGGGATTACAGGCACCTGCCACCACATCCAGCTAATTTTTGTATTTTTAGTAGAGACGGGGTTTCATCATGTTGGCCAGGCTGATCTCGAACTCCTGACCTCAGGTGATCCTCCCAACATGGCTTCCCAAAGTGCTGAGATTACTGGCGTAAGTCACTGCATCCGGCCTCAGTTATTATTTTAAATTAAATGTTTCAACTTCTAGCAACACGGCATAACAGAATTTCCAAGCAACATACCTGCTACACTACAACAATATCTTGGATACTTGAAGAAGCATAATATAAAGATTTAGAAGTATCTAAGAAAGCATAGAAAATTTCTGAGGGTCAAGATATTTATAAAACATAGTAAACAAAAAAATCTGAACTCTGAGTATTAAGTAAACAGGAAATTCAGAGTTGTATTGAGACAAATATCCATAAATGTACTGAAATCTATACAATAAGAGGAACCAGGCTGGGCGCAGTGGCTCATGCCTATAATCCCAGCTCTTTGAGAGGCCAAGGCAATAGGATAACTCGAGCCCAGGAGTTAAAGGCTTGCCTGGACAACATAGGGAGACCTCATCTCTACAAAAAATTAAAAAACTAGCCAGGTATGGTGGTACATGCCTGTATAGTCCCAGCTACTTGGAGGGCCGAGATGGGAAGGTTGCTTGAGCCCAGCAGGTTGAGGCTGCAGTGAGCAGTGATTGTGCACTGCACTCCAGGCTAAGCAATGAAGCGAGACGCTGTCTCAAAAGCAAACAAACAAAGAGTAAGAGGAGCTAAACTGAAGCTCCAGCATTATATTTAACAAAAGATGTATAAGAAGTTTATGAAAAAAAATTGTTAAAGTTTATCAAATGGTGTAAAATACTGCTAAATGAGAGATACTATGTATAAATAGAAAGACAAAATATAATAAAGATATCAATTCTTCTCAATTTGATCTGAGTCAATATAATACAAATCAAAATCCCAGCAGACATGTTCCTGGATAATTATATGCTGAATCTAAAATTTAGATTAACAGTAAAAGTTTAAGAATACTCAAGATTATTCTGAAGAAGAAAACAGTGAGGGACTTAGCCTATGTATTTAGTCTGTTCTCACACAGCTAATAAAGACATACCCCAGACTGGGTAATTTATAAAGGAAAGAGGTGTAATTGACTCACAGTTCCACACAGCTGGTGACGCCTCACAATCATGGCAGAAGGCAAAGGAGGAGCAAAGTCACATTTTACATGGCAACAGGCAAGAGAACATGTGTAAGGGAATTCCCCTTTATAAAACCATCAGATCCTATGAGACTTATTATCATGGGAGCCACACAGGAAAGACCCACCCCCATGATTTAATTACCTCCCACCACATCCCTTCCACAACACGTAGGAATTATAGGAGCTACTATTCAAGATGAGATTTGGGTGGGGACACAGCCAAATCACACCAGCCTACTAGATATTGAGCTGGACAACTGGAGTTCACTAGGGGAAGGCAAACTATTTTATAAATGCCCTAGAAAAATTCCTTGGAAAAAATCATTTGAAATGCAGACTGAAATTATATACTCATATAACTTGCAAGTGGACTAAACACATAAATGCAAAAGACAAAGCTTAGAATCATGTAAAATGAAATATATTAAATTATGTGTATAACCTCAGGGTAGGCAAGGATTTCTTAAAGAAAACATTCTACAATACTAATAATTAAAAGAAATGTTGACTTTGCAATAAAATTAAGAATTTATCTCATCAAAAATCACAATAAAGGCAATGGACAAGGCACACACTTGAAAAAGATGTTTGGGTCATATATAACTAAAATGAACTAGCATCAGGAATACATAACCTACAAATCAATATTTTAAATTACAAAATTTTCACTGAAGAGGAAACAATAAAGGTAAACGAATATACAGCAAAATGTCTCCTTCATTAGTGACAAGCAGAGGTATCATTTACACCCATTTGATTGCCTATAATTAAGAAGTGTAACACTTTCACATGTCGGCCAGAATATGTATCAATGTGGGCTCATATACAACTAGTGAAGGTCTGAACTGATACGATTATTTTGGAAAACAATTGTCATATTTTATAAAGCTGACTCTGCGAATACACTACAATCTAGCAATTCTACTCTCCTGTATTGACCCTACAGATATTCTTGCACATAAGTTCTATGAGACTTGTTCAAGAAAATTCAGCAGCACTATTCATAATAGCATACATCTGGAATAATCCAAATAATTTACCCACAGAGACTAAATGAAGGAATTGAGATACATCCTCATAAAATGATATTTAACTGAATAAAATGAATTAAATCTAAGTGCAAATATACATATAAATCATACAAACATAATATTGATGGAGAAAACCAAGTAGCTGAAGACTACATACAGTGTGACATGAATTTGATAATGCTAAAAAGCAAGCAAACTAAAGAATAACTTGTTCAGCAAAGCATTTTTGAGGAGGGAAACTATTTTTAAAAAGAAAAAAATGATAACTTGAATATCTAGCATTTTGGCCACCTCTAGCAGAGAGGAAGGGTGATGGAATAAGAGACTATACAACTAAAGAGGATGATAATATTCTGGGTTTTATGTTGTGTAAACATGTTCAATTATTATTATCTATCATGATGTACATATGGATTTAAACATGTTCAATTATTATTATCTATCATGATAAACATATGGATTTAAACATGTTCAACTTATTATGATCATGATGTACATATGGGTACATATAATCAATTAAACATATATTATTAAAATATAATAGTAATATAAAATCAAATTAGAAATATTTAGGGTTTGCAACTAAACCATAATATCTCATCTTTTATGAACATATCAGATGAACACAGTTACTAAAAAGAAGAACACATACCAAAGAAAACCCCTCAATAGGGCATGAAAATTAAATAATAGATAAGTAAGGAAAATAATAAAATGAGCAGATCCGATTTAAACTCACCACCAGGGCTTTAGATCTGTTGCTTAGAAGTTTCTCAATATCCCTGGCTGCAATTTCTACCAGCTGGCGTGCATTATTTGGTTCCACAGTATACAAATCTTGATATTTCTCATAAATCTATGTGAAAGAAAAAAAAAGACAATAAGAACAATAGTTACTTATTTGGCTTACAAGTTCCCATTAGAATGTATTTAAAACTATAAACAACTGATTAGAAACACCACCCTGTTCTTCCTTTATATTGATCTTTTTGGAGTTTGAGTGTGTCAGGAAAAAATATGTAAATATAAATTTGCTCTAAGACCACTAGCTTGCCAAAATAGAGGTTATGTTAACAGGTTGTAAAACATCTTGTACCACAATTGTTTGTACACGCAATTTTGAAGCTTGATACTGCACTCTCCAATCTCGAAACTGGGTATTATCTGTCATCAGCATCGTAAGAGAAAGGGTAGTTATCCTAGACAACAGAAGGCGAAGTGGAGCATGGGAGGTCAAACCTGGAGGAGTATGGAAAACAAAGGTAGGAGGAAGGGTTGTGTGCTACAGAATGGAGAGAGAGAATACATACAAAGCCCTTGCCCATGTTCATCTAGATAACAAGAGGAGCTTTAGGGACAGTTCACATATATAGAGGAGATGAAGGTCATTAAGGTTTTGGTTAGAACTGTAATGGTGTATTTATTTTTTATTATCAAAGTAAATGCTGCTGTTAGTTTTTAATCACTGAATTAAAGCACATTGAAATTAAGCTAGGTGCCAAAAGAAAAATTTGACTACCCTTCTGGCTCACCTTAGTGTCTATGGAAGGATTTCCCGAGTGGCATAAGCTGCACCTGTCTTACACAGCCTGTACACTCTCAGCAGGAGAGGAAGAATTAAAGAAAGGGCGGTTGGAGGGGAAGCAGTCACAGTGTTTGTGGCTGGAGGGCTGAGATGAGAAGGAAATCCCTCATGCATCTAACAGATGGGGTGCACATGCATGACTAAACCATCTTTGAAAGCCAGGACCTGGCAGGTTTTTACTGTCTTATGAGAAGTGAATCCAGGCACATACAGGAACCAGTTCAACCCTGCTTTTTTTCTGGCACAACTCCAACATTCTGCTTTACTACCAACAGGTTCTACAGTATGATCCCAGCTGTGCACTGGTAGCACTGGTGCATACTGGCTTCAGATGAACACAGATACATACTAACATTTATTGACTACAGAGCATATCAGTTTTACATGGACTTACAATTTTTTATTTGAAACTAAAATTTATTTGAAATTAAAATTAATATTTTGTAAAGATTTAAATCCATTTTTACTCCTAAAAGTGACTCACTCACACTATGAGGTTTTTCCATACTCATGTGAACTTTGAACTTGTAGGTTTTCACTCAAAGTACTCAAGGCATGTTAATTTAGTGACAAAATCTCCATATTTGGATTCATCCAGGAGTCCTGCATTTTACTAGATTGCTTATGCTTTCTGCTAAGGGGCAGATTATTGAACTCTGTTTTGTTTTGTTTTTTTTTTTAAGACCCATGTCATCCATGAAAAACTTCCTCCAATGCAAAGCTTTCTCTTTCATTTCAGACTAAGATAAGATTCAGGAATACTGATTAATTGATTTGGAGTACAAACAGATAAACTTCAACATCACTTTAATTGATCCAGGATACGTAGTTCTTTGCAGTAAAACCAATAGACCTAACTGGTGTGAAATGTAGTGTGCATTGTACCATTAATACCTTGTTCATTTCTCTATGCAGTCTAACCTCCTTCCTGTGGTATAGGGAATACAATAAGCATAGGTGAGATTAGTTCAGATGTGCAAACTATACTTCAAGTAATGTCATTTATTAAGTCTCTTCATACATGTGCCAGACATATTAATTATTTGGTGCTTTAAGGAATAAACAGATTGTAAGTCCACAGAAACAATTTATTTCAAGTATGTATCTTCTCAAATACATAAATTTATATCTCTTAAATTTCCTTTTAGGATAAGTTTTAACTACCTAACAGAAACAAGATCTAACTCACAAATAAATGTGAAAAAAATTAAGTCAAGAAGCTTAAGTCTAGAACCCCTAGTGTAAATATCTGGCTGTATTATTTTATATATAAAGCCACAACTGAAATGTTTTCTTTGGTAATAAAAATAAATTAAAATTATATAACTCTCCCCCCAAAAAACTAGCTCTTGCTTCTGGTTCCAAAGACTACAATCATCTTTGTTGTCATGAGAGCTACTGCAAAGCTCTCCTGATATATGTTTAGTAAATAATTTTCAGAATAGAAAGTTTCATATGTAGTTTTATGATCACACAATATATTTTCATAATATGTGTATATTTCCAACTCTTTCCATCACTAAGACATATTTCTACAATATTTCATGTATTAATATTTCAAACACATCTTGAGGTATCTTTTCCTCTTCTTCAGCTTATTGTTTTGTAAATAATTATCTGCTTTGCCATTTTATCCAATTTCTTTCTTGAAGGAAAAATAGCACGGTGGAAATAATATGAGTTTTTGGCACCAGACAGAGTTACTTTTCAATCATGTCAACTCTTCACATGCTGTGCAATACTGGCCTTCGTTTTTTCTCTACTAGAAAGAATGTAGCATATAGAGAGAGTTCAAAGCAGGATGCTTTTCCTCCTGATACACTCATATGCTTTAGTTTTCCTACAGTTCAAGTTCTCCTGCTGCCATCCTGACGTAAGTCTTAACAAAAAGAATACTTGTCACCTGTACATTCTTCCTTTCCTACAATCTTAACCAACTAGCTTTAATGTACTTCCATTATAACGTTCAAAGACCAAGTTTCTCTGTGATGACAACATAGATTATGGTTTGTGAGACAGGCAGAAAAACCATAATCTATGTTCTAAATATCTTTGTTCTAATTAACATAATATGTTAATTATGCTAATTAGCTATGTTAACATAATCTATGTTCTAAGTCACTTTGCTCTAATTAGGTCCACAGTTCCAAGATAATCATCACAATTATACATTTTAAAATAACTTCAAATGTAATATCTAAAAAATGATATTACTCAATGATATAATTGCTTAACAAAATTCTTAAAGAAACCTCTTGGAAATCATAATACAGATGCCCCAGAAATATTTCCTCAAAACTAAATATGCTTCCAAGCTTTTAGATGACCTAAATTTTTTTAAAAAATTTTTATTTAAAAAAAAAAAGATTTTTAGAGACAGGTCTCACTATATTGCCCAGGCTGGGGTGCAACGGCTATTCACAGAGGCAATCATCCTAGCCCTCCTGGCCTCAGGTGATCCTCCCATGTCAGCCTTCCAAGTAGTTGGAACTACAGGTGCATGCCACTGCACCCAGCTATATCATTATTAGCAATCAATTTAGGCAGCTACTCTATATCACTTTTAGGTGTTTCATATACATTATATTATTTATTCACTTTAAGAAATCTATAATATACATTTAATTAACCATTGTATTAGTGAGAACAATGGGATTCAGGCTGTAGAATAACTGGAGGGAGTCTGAATCGCACTTCATCATAAAAGAGCAAACCAATGCCCAGAGCAGCCGAAGGTGAATGGTAAAATGTGGCATATTTAGGCAAAATGAATCTGCAATGCCACTCTATGCCCTGAATCTTGCTTGGCTTCAGCAGGATGTGGAAACTTAAGAAAGCCCTTTGAAATGAGCAAGAAAGGAACAAGGGTCAGCATGTCTGCTAGGAGATAGGCTCTGCCCACGATCAAATAAATTCTAATGCAGAAGCTGAGAGATGGAAAGCGGGAAGCAGATGCCCGGCTGAAGGATAATGGTAAAGAATCACCTAGAGCTGAGGGGCCCTAAGCAGGTTGAGAAGATTGGCCAAGTTCTAAGTAGCAGTCAAGTTCACTATCTATATCAAGAGAACAAAAGCAAGCAAATACACCAGACATCTTGTCATATAAGTTTCTCCCTACACCCAGGCACTGAGAAACAAAGTAAAGAAGATTAGAGAAATATCAAAAAAGAGTTAGAACTTACTAAATCCTTAGTTGACCACAAAAGGTTGTTTTGATCTGAAAGAGGCTAACCTTCAAGTGATGAAATTAATTTTTCCCACTCCTAGGGAAGAGAATGGCAGCTCATAAGCAAGTTAAGTTCCCTAAAGAGAAACAGTCAAATTTCTGCATATTAAATCTTAGGTAGGTAAATTTTGACAACCCCATCTCCCAATACTTGCACGTGTACTTTCGTTCCATGGAAATTGGCTTGGACAAGCAATCAAGATTTCTGCCATATCCACAGACATCTTTCTGAGGGATGCTTTCCCTTTGACAGTCCCTGATGAAATAGGAGCTCCCTTACATAGGGCTAGAAATATTCTAATGTATGGCCTTGTCCTTGACTTCTAACCAATTATATCAGGACTTTTATCAGACATGCAAGCAGTTAACTTCTGAGGCAATGGCATGTAAAGAGCCAGATACAAAAGACCTGTATAAATAAACACACTGAACCAATCAGATGCTCTCACCACAGGATGACAGTTGGATGAAATAGCATGGATCAAAGGTTTAGTAGAAGTGGAACTGAAAAGACTAGTGGGAGGAAAACAGTATTCAGATCTACTGAGCAATAGAAGTGGTGGTTATGACAGACAGAAGAATGGCTTCCCAAACATCCATATCCTAATCCCCAGAACCTGTTAATATGTTGTTACATAGCAAAAGGGAATTAAATTTGCAGATAGAATTAAATTTACTAATCAGCTGGTCTTAAAAGAAGATTACCCTAGATAGTCAGAGTTAGCCAGTGGAATCACAAAGGTCCTTAAAAATGGAAGAGGAAGATGTGACTAAGGAAGAGTAAACCAGAGAAATGGCAGCATGAGAAGAAATCAGGCCAACACTGCTGGCTTTGAAGACCAAGGGAAGGAGAAATGAGCCACAGAAAGGACTTCTCATCTCCAGAATTGTAAGATAATGAATCTGCATTGTGTTAAACCAATAAGTTTTTAGTCATCTGTCACCATAGCAATAGAAGACTAACATAATGTGTTGCGGGAAGTCAGGGACCCCGAACGGAGGGAACGGCTGAAGCCACAGCAGAAGAACATAAATTGTAAAGATTTCAAGGACATTTATTAGTTCCCCAAATTAATACTTTTATAATTTCTTATGCCTGTCTTTACTGCAATCTCTGAACATAAATTATGAAGATTTCATGGACACTTATCACTTCCCCAATCAATACCATTGTGATTTCCTATGCCTGTCTTTAATCTCTTAATCCCATCATCTTCATAAGCTGAGGAGGATGTATATTGCCTCAGGACCCTGTGATGATTGCGTTAACTGCACAAATTGTTTGCAGAGCACCTGGGCACCTTGAAAAAAGAACAGGATAACAGCAATGTTCAGGGAACAAGGGAGATGAGAGTTTGGATTCTGACTGTCGGTGAGCCGGACAGAACAGAGCCATATTTCTCTTCTTTCAAAGGCAAATAGGAGAAATATCGCTGAATTCTTTTTCTCAGCAAGGAACATCTCTGAGAAAGAGAATGCGCCCTGAGGGTAGGCCTATAAATGGCCCCTTGGGGGCAGCTGTCTTTTACAGTCAAAGCCGAAGGGATGAAATAAGCCCCAGTCTCCCATAGCGCTCCCAGGCTTATTAGGACGAGGAAATCCCTGCCTAATAAATTTTGGTCAGACAAGATGTCTGCTCTCAAACCCTGTCTCCTGATAAGATGTTATCAATGACAATGCATGCCCAAAACTTCATTAGCAATTTTAATTTCGCCCCATCCTGTGGTCCTGTGATCTTGCCCTGTCTCCACTTCCTTTGTGATATTTTATTACCTTGAGAAGTATGTGATCTCTGTGACCCACACCCTATTCATACACTCCCTCCCCTTTTGAAAATCGTTAATAAAAACTTGCTGGTTTTACAGTTTGGGGAGCATCACGGAACCTGCTGACATGTGATGTCTCCCCCGGACATGTGATGTCTCCCCGGACACACAGCTTTACAATCTCTCTTTTGTACTCTTTCCCTTTATTTCTTAAACCAGCCGAGATGCTTAGGGAAACAGAAAAGAACCCACGTTAACTATCAGGGGCAGGTTCTCTCAATAATAAAGAGTTAGCTATGAAGAGTTCCCAGCAGAGTCAACAATGATAGCTTCTGAGGCTGCCTTGCCTCTGAACTGCCCTTCCTTGGAACAAATTATTTTCTAAATAACTTGAGTTCTTGCTGAAAGCCAAGCTCCTCATGAGTTTGCTTAAATTAGCTAGTTTTCTTTTTTTTTTTAAATAGGATCTCACTATGTTGTCCAGGCTGTTCTTGAACTCTTGAGCTCAAGCAATCTCCTTTCTCAGCCTCCCAAAGTGCTGGAATTACAGGCGTGAGCCACAGCACCCAGCCTATTTTTTTTAAATGAGTAGGTCAACAATACACTTCCTGAGTGATTCACTGTTCCTAATAATGAAAAATTCTAACAGAACTGCATGTCTGAAGGTGTGATTAACAGTATTTATTATTAGTTTGCATTTTCATTTCATTTATCATTAGATTCTGATGAATATGAAAGATGAGCTCCATTGTGAGCAACATACAATTTCCATTAGGCATCAGGATATAATGAAATTAGTTCAAGGATACCCATTGTTACCTTCACAATTGTGTGATGTTCTAAGAAGAAAGATGACAGAAAAGCTAAAAATATCAAAATGAACATACATTGTATAAAACTGTACACAAACTGGATGAATAAATATCATCCTACCTCAAAATAATGAGAATTGGGATTAAAAGAAAGTGTTACATTGTATTTCCCACCATCATTCTAATTCCACTGTCTGTTGGATAACAGGAGTAAATTCAGTATCTTCAATACTAATGAAGGCAAGAAAAGTGATTCATTGTCACCTCTGCTGCTTCAGATACCCACAAAATCAATTTCACTTAATTTTAGTTGAATTTTGCAACGTGGGATGGTTTGTCTGTGGGTTATACTTTTTTTTTTCCTTTATTAAGTATTCCTTGGGCTTTTGAACTACTTGTTCCCTAGCAACTAAGAATGCCTTCTTTCTAAAGGGTGTATTAACACAAAAGAATGATATAATGTTCTTTCTTGGTCACTTTCAAGGATCAAAGTTCCCTTAACTAAACAAATACTAATGCAATATTTTTTATATATCATAAGTATCTTTTTTCTTTATTTGTCATAAGTCTCCTCATCATCTAAGCTGGTCATCACATAGAAATGTTGAGAAATGTGAAGATTCCTTCATCTAAGGTAAAGAGTAACTAGTGACTGGAGATCTGAATCGATGTTAGAATATGCTTTTAACAACAACAAAGACAATACCAACAAAACCTCCTTTTCTCCTATGAAAATTAGTTGAGTTTTAACAAAATGAATTTTGCCATAAAATTATGTAATCATTTCTAATTAGTCCCTGATCTCTTCAACCTCTTCCTTCCCTTTGATTAAAATAATAAATGATGTCATCTCCTAAATAAAAGTCAGGCTTTTAAAATGTCTTACTCTTTAGCATATTGTCAATTGTGTTTAGGGCTGCTGTGTAAATAACTAATGCAAATACCAACTGCTAAAATGTATTAATTCATCTTAGTGTGTGTGCATTTATGAAACCATAGGTATTCATTTTACAAGATGCATGATATTGTATTAATGTCATTTTTAAAAATCACATTTGATTCCCTGCATCTTCATTCTAAGTAAATTATGGCCTTTTTTTCCTTTCCCTATAACCTAGCTTTTTGAATTGGGACACTACCTTTGAAATTTTTTATGACTTGATATTTCTATTGTGCTACTTTTAAGCACATGTGAACATCAAACATATATAATTTATATAACTGTCATATTTATTGTGTATTTTCTATTCCCCTTCACTAGAAGGTAAATTTCAGGAGGACAAAGATTTTTGTCTGTTTTGTTCACTGGTATATAACCAGTGCATAGCACAGTGACTGGCACGATCAATAATGAGTACATGAATTAGTGAACGGATACTGATTCTGTGTCAGGCTTTGCTGGGAATGTAACTTCCCTGTATTTTTATAATTTATAAAACAACTTCTTCCCTGTATTTTAAAATCAACATTTATTTTAAGCCTAAAAAAAAGACTAAGATACTATGCAGTTACATAATAGACTACAAATACAACACTGATACAATAATTAAATTCCAACAATAGAATACACAAAATAAGGTAGTGATCAGTGTGAGGAAGAATATGAGTGTTCCAATGAAGAGACATAGAAATGCATGCTGTCAGAACTCCCAGAAATTAAGATCAAAAAGGCTGCAACAGTCACATAAATGAAACTTACAGCCATGTTTTGGAGGAAAAGTGATTCAGTAAGGGATGAAAGAGATCAGAATGTGTGTAATACAAGGAGTTATGGGAAAATAGAGTGAAAGGCAAATTGAGACATAATTATGAAGGATGATAAAAGGATATTGGTTTATATCTTATTCTCTAGTCTACCCAACCTATTTTAGACTAGTAAACCACCTAGCTCAGAACTTCTAGTGGCCATCACAGCAATCAGTGCATAGGAAGAATCTGAATTATAAATTTGTTCACTATAAACACAATCCAAATATATATATATACACACACACAGGCAATTATATACATGCCACATACATATACACACACATATAAATACATAATTTGCTCATATCCTCAAATTTATAGTGCATACTTTCCCAATGATAACTATATCAAACTGGCATTCTAATACCCAACTCACGAGTCTCTCTAGCCACTCTATTCTTTCTATTTGCTGTGATACAGCTTCTTAGCTAGGACTATAACATTTCAAATGGAGCATCGTCTTTAGAAGGATATTTAGGAAGAATGAAGTCACAATTGGTGAGCGTTCTGCAGCACACAATGCTACTTGCCCTAGCTCCTATTAACAAGAACATGATGGTGACACTTCCAAGCAATATATTAAAGAAGGAAGAAAGAAAAGAACAAGTGACGATTGCAAACAGGCCACTCAATTTTCTCCATATTATACATAGGAATGGGTGATTATATTTAACCAGAAATGCAGGTTGTCCCTTGAACAGAAAAACTAAACTATAACAAAGATGAAAGAATTTTCAGTTTTAGGATAAAGGTATTTGGCACAAAAGTAAATTTTAAGTTCATGTTTAAGAATACCTAGATTCAAAACAAGGAAAACATTAACATACATAAATAACAGAAACTCTCTACCTGTTTTGTTGTTGTTGTTTTTTAATTCCAGAGGTAATTTATTAACCTAGCCTCTCTTTTTCCATATCTGAAGCTACATATAAATTGTAATTTGAGTATATACTTTGACCAGAAAATTCATACGCAATTAAAAGTGAAAAAGATCATACTAAATTCATTAAAACGAAATTTAAAATAATTAACCATAGGCTGAGTGAGCTGCCTGTTTAATGTCTCTAACCCCAAACGACCTAAATTCATTTCACTGCCAGTAAAATAATTTTTCAAAGCAGCCTGGTTTTAATTTGCCCATAACTGTCATACCTTATTAACAAATGGCTTTTCTAAAGCAAAACTGATACCTACCAATACTGATATACAATTTTACAAATATATATTCATTTAAAGAATTTCATACACTCAGATTCTTCAGTTCTTCTTGAGCAGTTTTTCAACCTTAGTACAACTGACATTTTACAGACAATTCTCTGTTGTGAAGGGATGTCTCATGCACTGTAGGATGTTTAAAAGCCTCATTGCCCTCTATACCAAGACTATGCAAGTAGCAACCACCCCATGCCCCCAGTTATGATAATCACAAGTATTTCCAAAGATTGCCAATTATATGCCAAGGCACAAAACAGCCCCTGGCTGAGAACCACTGCACTAAATACATGTTTAGAGAAATAATAAATAATAACATATCCCTCAAATACTAGCATAATTTCAGGATGTTAATTAATGGCTGGAAGAGAATGGTAAGGTAAAAGAAAAAACGTTTTAATATCTTTTGAGAAAATATTGAAAGTCACCCTAAAATTAGAAATCCCCTGAGTTTATTCTGTGTCTTTGAAAATTAATGTAATTAACCACTGTTCAAACAAAATAGCTTCTTACTTAAAATCTCCAGTGCAGCAGGGAGGCGGGGGGAGGATGATAGTGAAAGGAATCCATACTCTCTGCACTCGTTGTAGTGCTATATTCTGCAGTCAAAATAGATTTCTTTCCACTTATGACAAAAAGAGCAAATCCAGAGTGTAAGATAATTTTAAATTGCCTACATCATTATGGTGCTGATTTAGTTATAGCACTTAATTGCTGAGGGAAGTAAGGCAACTCTGAATAAAAGCAAAACATATGGAATTAATAATAAATTGCTATATTTGTTTATTTAAAGTGAGAAAGCACATAACTTCCTTACAATTTTATATTGCCTTTTACCCTCAAAACAACTGGGTAAAGGGAATTCTAATATCTGATATTCTAATACAGCTTCTTTCAGCACTCCCGGACTTGAAGATTTCCAATCCTTCTTGTTGCCTGCACATCTTGCTGATTCCCTAGTCAGGATCACCAATGATTAATTGTGTTCTGTTTTTGAGTATCTCCCTTTGTAAATATATTAAACTCTCTGCCACCTAGAAAAAGAATATTCTATTTACATGAGATGACATGACCACAATGTCAAAGAATAAGCATTAGTTTGAATTACTAATGAAAAGAAATTATTCACTCAGAACGCTTATGTAAATACTATCTTAATTGAGAGTGCTGAATGCTCAATATTTATACACATTTCATATTTACATCTTTGAGTAGCATATTGAAATGTAAAGGTATTGGTTTTGAAACTTTCACTTAATAAATCATTAACAATGAATCAAAAGCCAGGAAGTTCTACGGCAATGCCACTCCAGAATAAGCCTACCTTCAAAATTAAGCTTCCAGGAAAAAGTTAATCAACATATTATTCTAAATATATTTGCAGATGCTATCCTAAAATTTGAGAAAGTCAGACAGTTTGCCTTTAAGAAGAAAGCTTCATAACAACAATGTGACATGCACCATTTCAAATGGCAATGGTAAACATTTCATTAACTTTAAAACATTGTTTTCAGGAATATTAAGACGATTTAATTTTTTAAAATGTTATCTATTCATAAATATGTGATGATCAGCCTTGCCATTTGCCAGTGCAGTAGCTAAAGGAGTGTGTGTGTGTGTGTGTGTGTGTGTGTGTGTGTGTTTAGAAATAATAAATTCCAAAATATTCTGTAATTCAGATTATTAAAATACATATATATTTTCTAAATTTGGGGATTGTTTTCCTATTTTCTGTCTATAATGTTTTAAATGTGTAAATACAGCTTCTATCTCTATTAATATAGCTTTAATACCTTTTATATATTCAGATAATA
>NW_016803441.1:1121940-1137536 GCF_001698545.2 Rhinopithecus bieti | reverse complement strand
AGAATGATGGTTTCCAGCTGCATCCATGTCCCTACAAAGGACGCAAACTCATCCTTTTTTATGGCTGCATAGTATTCCATGGTGTATATGTGCCACATTTTCTTAATCCAGTCTGTCACAGATGGACATTTGGGTTGATTCCAAGTCTTTGCTATTGTGAATAGTGCCGCAATAAACATACGTGTACATGTGTCTTTGTAGTAGAATAATTTATAATCCTTTGGGTATATACCCAGTAGTGGGATGGCTGGGTCATATGGTACATCTAGTTCTAGATCCTTGAGCCTTCACTTCTTTGACACATTTTGAGTTAGATGTGACTAAATTCTAACCACTGGAATGTGAGCAAAACGTCTTACTCTTAAATGACTGGATATCTTCTCTCCAAATCTCTTTCCCTTTACATGACAACTGGGAAATAAAAGAAACTGGAAGAATAATTTTGTATCCAGGCATGGAAGCCACACACTAAGGATGGCAGAGTCACCCTGCCAGCCCTCAACAGCTTACTTCTCAACTGCTATGTGACAGAAAAATACATGTTTAGCCTGTACCTTTGTCATACTGGCCTAGCCTGTACCCCAACGTCACCAAGTAATACGAAAAATGAATGACATTTGTTGAGCTCTCAGTATATGTCAATAAATAATTTATATGGATTGTATCATTAATCCCAACAACTCCATGAGATTAAATATCTTGGCTAGATCCTAAAGCAGGCAATTGGCAGAACCAAGGTAAAATAGCC
Organism: Rhinopithecus bieti; assembly: GCF_001698545.2. NCBI lineage: Eukaryota > Metazoa > Chordata > Mammalia > Primates > Cercopithecidae > Rhinopithecus > Rhinopithecus bieti. The sequence continues at coordinate 1,136,788 of NW_016803441.1, read as the reverse complement.
TTAGGGATTTTTCAGAGGGATATGCTATAATACTCCATTTGAAATATTATGTGTTTTCTTCAATTAGAAGACCATAAAGAAAAAAAATCAGTGAAAATTTACTTTCTATATCATTCTTAGCAATTATCTCAATGGATATACAAACCACTCCTGTGGTATCAACAGAAATGGGAGGTTTTAAATTATGAATGTATATTACATGTTAAAATTTCCCTCCACTCTTTTCTTTTTGAAAAAAAAATCAAATGGAAATATCATGAGTAGGTAATTGTTGCTTGCAGAGCTTTGGTTTCTTATAATTTATATCTTTTATGAAAAGAGCATTAGCATAATCAGATATACTGACCTTGTTTACATGGGGATCTGCTTATTTTTTCAAGGTACAAGTAAGGACAAAAAATGCTATTAACATATATTCTAAAGCATACAAGAAAGTGTTTCAAATTTCAGAGTTGCATTCTATTTAATAGTTGTGTAACCTAAAACAAAATTTTAACCTTCCCTCAATTATTTTACCCACCTTGTAGATGAGCATATACAACTGATGGACATACGTATTCTCCAAATGGTTCAGTAATGGAATAATCTAATAAAAGACATCTGAAAAGTCTAATGCATCAGGGACAATAGTCCTAAGCAACCCTATTCACTCTTGATCTTTAACAGAAGACAGGCAGGTAACCTGGGAAAAATCTCACATTTGTAAAGTTGAAGCACTGAATGTATTCAATAATATTAGCAACTTTCTGTGGGCTACTATTTTAGGATACAATAAAGCAATTTTCACAAAATTGCAAAGCTATATTACTATTTTATTTTATTTTTGAGACAGCATCTCACTCTGAAGCCCAGGTTGGAGTACAGTGGTACAATCACAAAAAAATATATTACTTTAGCTATGGTACCTGTGTTGGTTCTTGGCCTTCACGTAAAAAGCTAATTGTACCCTGTGAAGTCAGTAAAAAAATGAATGTAATTTGTAATTTGAAGAACCTTCATTTCTACAATATTAAATTTCAACCTGGAGCCCTGCTAAACTCCTGTGTTTATTCAACTTCTGGCCCTCACCATGTATCCAACACCCCCAGTCTCAGCTCAAAGTTCACTCTAAACTCTGACATTCTTCCTCAAAAGGAATGAGGCAATATGGAATCATTTGTCTGTGTAAGATGACACTCTTTGTGTGCCATAGTACTTAAATTCTTTTTCCAATAATGAATTCTGCTCTAACACTCCTCCCACCACCCCAGTTACCTAACATATTATTCATTAATTTGGAATTTTTCTGTCACCGTAATGAGGTATGTATCCCATAAACAGAAAATCAGAGAGATTTTCTTTCATCTTTTCCATTCTATTTTGTTATGTTAATTCAGACAGAGTCATTGATTCATTCATCAATAGCTATACTCTTCTTAGTAATCTATTCTTCATAAAGCATAATAGAAACCAGTTAGACTTCTTTTTGGTTAATGAGTCATTGCAAAAAAGCAGATTCAGAAAGAAAAGTTTCACATATTAACACCAAAAGGAACAATGAGGCCAGCCAAGCAAGTTGTTTTTTGAGGCTGGGGAAGCACTCACAGAGTAAGGGAGATGCTCCCAAGAGCATCTCATTTTTAATCTCCACCTGTTGATAAAGACAGTCATGTAACTTCTCACCAGAACCTGTAATTTCTTTATTTTCTCATTATGATTAAATAAAATCTTTGCTCTCAATTTAAATAGTGTCCAAATGAAAATTAACAAAGAAGATTTGGTGGTGCTTCCATAAACTCCACGACTTTCATAGAGGCTCATTTACTACCTACACACTTTCATATTCTAATATAGTTTCCCACAGTGAATCACTACAGATCCCAAGCATCGGCACACAGTAACTTTCAAGTTTCTTTGCACCATCAGTAATCGAGATTTGTTTTTTATCAACAGAGTGTCAGTTCTCTGAGGAGAGGAATACTGTTTCTTTGTTTATCCTTGGCAGCCTGCACAGTGTCTGGGACATATTACCTGCTCAACATAATACACTGACTAGAATTAAATCTGATCATTGTTATTCGCAGGGAACACCTTTCATTTCCAAACATATTCCTCTTATCTCACAGACACTTAGGTTTGTTCAATACACTCTAGAGTTGTTTTATAAAGAGATTCTGGTATAATTTTTTGAAGTATGTATGTGGTTTCCTTAAGAATTTCTATTAATACATGAAGTAACCACACATTCCATTTTCTCATACATATTTGCATGATAAATGGTCATATATGATACATCAAGCTGCTTTTATACCACTTTATCTCGTTGACTCATCACATTTTTGGAAAATAAAAGGCCTCATTTCATCACTAACAACACAAGATGAGAATACTTTCATATGTATTATTTACATTGAAATGAAAGTAGTGAGGCCCTTAAAAAGTGACATTTAATTTTTAATAAATCTTACAGAACCTATACATGTAAATGCTCTTACCCATGGAAAATAATCTAGTTAAGATGCCATACAAATATTTATATACTGCTGTCACTCAAACATCGTTTTAGAGTGACTTTCATAGCCAATTAATAAGTCACAAGAAAAATCATCTTTTATAGAGTCCCCTTATCTTGCACCAAAACCGTTATTACTGATCTCAATGACTAACTCTAATCTCTAGACATGCCTGTAAACCCTTTTCAAATAATTTTTACCCTCAAAGAATGAAGATATGTTTTCACTGAGGATATTCAAAAGAATCCATCACAGGAGTTCAAGTCACCACTGTATGAGGGATTATTAAATATATTCTGAAGAATGGAAACATTATAATAGTAAGTACATGACTTCCCTATTTAAATTTACGGAGAGCATACATGACACGCAGACTCATTTAAGTGAAACCTACGTATCAACTGCAAAGTGTACTGAGAAAGTTTCCTTAGTTTTTAAGGATGGCATTTCTTGTTCACAGTAACTAGCAGTACCAAAGGTTTCTCTCAGAATTTCACCACCAGACTCACATGAGAAATCACATCCCATTTGTAATGTAGAGATACAGTTTCCTAGAAGATAAAACTGCATTTGAAGTAATGAAAAGATTAAGAAATCTCTTCAGTGGATTTTACTCACATCAACAAGCTGATTGACTCCACTTGCTGTTTTTGCCAGTGTGACAAGGTCTTCTTGCATCTTATCCACCCATGATTTGATACTGCAGAAATCAGAAAAGATTATGTTCTATCAGATCTCTGGCAAGTAAAAGTCACACGCTGATATTTTATATCCATGCTGCAGATAATTCATTAAAATGCCCTTAAATTATTCTCCCTCTTAGTACCGGCTATGTCCACCCTTCCACTCCAGCTTTAAATTGCAAAAGCACTGAATCTTTAGTGTGCAGGCTTTCAGGATGCTGAAATGCCTCCAAATCAAAAGAGGAAAATGACATTGATGTCTTGTCCAATGAGAGTAAACGATTTGCTTATTTTGTATTAAAATTCCATTAACTAGCTATTAAACATGCTAAACTCCAAACTTTATCTTTTAGCTTACAAGTCTTCTGAATATAACAGTAAGATTATACTAAATGCAGACATTTGTAAAATGCAAGAATAATTCCACCAGCCAGGTAGAACATTCATTCAACAATTTGATGCATTCCCTTCTAGTCTTTTAAAATTCCTTCACATAGTTGAAAGTATGTTATATAAAATTCATATATCTTTCAGCTTTATGTCATACGATATGTACTTTCCCATGGCATTACAAACATTTTGCAAACATTTTATTTTTAATGGCCACTTAATATTCCATTATCTCTATATTCCATAATATACTTGACCATCCTCCTTTTTAAAGGGAAATTTAAGATATCATCAGCTTTTAACCACTACATACTACACTACCACGAATATCTTAGAGCATGAAGCTTAAGAATATTTTACTTCCAGCCTGGGCATGGTGGCTTACACCTGTAATCCTAGCATTTTGGGAGGCTGAGGTGGGTGGATCACGAGGTCAGGAGATCGAGACCATCCTGCCTAACACGGTGAAACCCTGTCTCTACTAAAAATACAAAAAATTAGACAGGCGTTGTGGCCGGGCACCTGTAGTCCCAACTACTCGGGAGGCTGAGGCAGGAGAATGGCATGAATCCGGGAGGTGCAGCTTGCAGTGAGCCCAGATCATGCCACTGCTCTCCAGCCTGGCCGACAGAGCGAGACCCGTCTCAAAAAAAAAAAAAAAAAAAAAAAATTTCCTTAGGTAGGCTTTTAAATTTGGAATTACTAATTCCAATTAGATTTGGAATTACTGGATCCAAGTAATTACTGGAATTACTAGATCCAAATTTTAAAGCAGTAGTTTTGATCATTACAATTATGATTGAAGGATTTAAGTTCAAATCTTTTTCAGGTACACAATGCACATCTTAGATGATCATTATGCAATGGACATCTTAAAATATGAGCTATGGATGTCAGGATATTTTAGAAGACCCTAAATCCATGTTCTATATCACTTTTTCCTGGTATTAGAGATATTACCAAATAGAACCACAAAATCTTCCCCATTCATATTAAAATCATTTAATTTGTATTCCTCCATATATTTCACTTATTCTTCCTCAGGTTGTAGACCTAAAGTGTGTATTCCTTTTTGCCAAGGCAAGTACAAAGAAACATTAGTAAGCTACTAAGAATGCTAGATGATTTATATTTGAATTTGAACTTTTCTCTAGATATCTATGTATAATTTCAATCATGGAGATTTAACTGTGTACGTCTTCTCTTCCTTAGGGAAGAATTCCAGTAGTATAAATATAATTTTTTAAATATAAATATAAGTAGTATAAATATTTTTTTCAGATAAATTTAAATATAACAAAATAAATATCGAATAAAAGTATGACATGGAAAAGAGATTTAAATGACATGGAAGAGAGCATTTAAAGAATGATGAGCAGATAAGAGGAAGAATAAAATGGAAAGTCAGTTATAGAAAAGGATGAAATGCCTTAGACGAAAACACAGAGGCTTGACTGACACACGAAACAAACTAGTTACTAAGTGAAATGCATTAAAACTAGGAATACTTTAGCACATACGAAAATAAGGAAGAATATTTATTGAATCATGCTGTATGAACAGGATAGAAAAAGGTAAATGAATATCAAGAAACAAAAAACAAATAAAAGAGAGTAAGGCACAAAATAGAGAAAAATTGCTATAATAATATTTTAACTAGTGCTACTTATTTGCTGGTGCCTACATTTGAAAAATATTATAAGTAAATACTCTTAGTAAATACAGTTGTGCCCCATTTTATATTAAATACAAAATTACAGTAGGGTACAGGTAGGCGCAAAAACCATTGATACAATAATTTCCTAATTTAGATGAGACTATCTCATTTCTCTAAGCAGGTGCTGAACAAGAACTAGAATCTAGAGAAAATGAGTCATCTCTTCTCAAATATAATTTCCAACACTGACAAATAGTAAGAATGTTATACATCCCTTTAGCTCGAAACTGAGAGGCAAAGAATACATATGTAAAGAAGTGAATTTAACTCATCCCTGAATTCTGATTTATACTAAACTGATGCAAAACATGCATTCTAACTTGTCACAAGTGCACTGTCACTACCAATGTTCATTGAGGTGAACCTGCTTTGGCTGAAAAGCAATTCAGAACCCATCCAGTCTTCCCTACCCCACTGACAAGCTGTTAGGAATACTTTATAGGAACAAGGATTATTTTTTATAAATATGAGGTGTTAACCTGGTTTTCTGAAATACTTAGGCACTCAGGCTTTCAACCTGGAATTAAAAGGTTATAAAAAATAGAAAATAAGGAAAGGCCCCATTCATCATGAAAGTAAAAAATTACTCAAGTGAAAACACTCACATGAGCAAAAATTTTTATCAGTCTTTCTCTTTCTTGGTAAATTGTCAAGCACAAATATGTAATCACTAAGCACTATTTTATTAAATTTATACAGAAGACACTATAAAATTTGGGGGAAATTACAGAGGATACAGCTTTTTCATGTAATAAGCAACTAACATAGCACTCCACTAGGAAGAATTCATTGTTGTTCTTTGTCAATCCATTCAACAAGTACTAGTAACTGCTGGAAAAGATACTAAAAGATGGAAATGCAGGCTGTGTTTAAAATTGGGTCTGGGAGGGAGAGAGAAAACAACAAGAAGAACATAGTAGGAAATGTTTGAGGAAGCACAAGAGAGTCAATGCTTAGTAAGTAGTGGTATGAGGAGGTTGATAGAAGAGGCTTTCTGGAGTAGTAGCTACTTGAAGTCATATTTGAAAGACAAGTGGAACTTGTCAAAATTGAGCAGAGAGGGAAGTAACAACGAAGGCGGAGAGAATGTAAAACGACATGTTCAGTAACTTCAAGAGATTCAAACGACCGAGTCCAAGCTTGGTTCAGCAAAAGGTATGGAATGAGAGCAGGAGAGATAGGGAAGAGTGATGGGTCAGGCCAAGGGTCTTAAATACGATTCTGAAACATTTAGATTATATTCTCAAAATAATGGAGAGATACTAGAAAATGAGAAGTCAGAGAGTAAAAAGATCACATAAATGTATATAAACATGATTAAATCATTTCCCTGACACTGAGTGGATGGTAGTTTACAGGGAGAACAGAAATCACAAACAGAAAGTCTAGTTATGAGGTAAGAAATGAGATGGACTCAGACTAATTTAGTGGTGGTGCAAGGGATAAAGGAAAAAGAAGGGGAGGCCAAGTAGAAGCAACTAGCGCAACAGAAATTCTGAAGGATGGACAATAAGATTTCATGCACTGTTGGGTATAGAAAATGAATGACAGGAAGAAAGTGGGATGATTCAGGGAGTTTCTCAGGTAGAGGATGATGGGAAATTGTGGTATAGAAAGTAAGTATAGGAGAAATAACAGTTTAAAGGGACATCGACAGGTTCATTTTTATTGGTTCAATTAGAGGTGTTTGGGGGAGACTCAAGTATAAATATACACTAGGTAATTGAATGGCATGGGTTTAGAGCTCTTGAAAGAGAAATCTCCATAGAAATTAAGATCAATGTATAACTCCCAAAGTAGAATGAACAGCAAAAGGAAGGAAATAAACAGTAGTTACAAGTCTGGCAAGGTACATTTAAAAAACAAACAGAGGAACCTGAGTAGTAACTAGAACACGGAATCCAAGAACAATGGTATCGCAAGAGCCAAAGCAGGGAGAAGTTTACAAAGAGAAGAAAGAAGTATACAGTCATCAAATAAGGTGAAAAATTTATCCCACCTTATCTTTCAGGAGAATGAAACATGGAGAATGAGGAATCAGTGTTCTTTTTGGTTTTTAATAGAACAGAAGTGAGCCTATTTCTATGCAAAAAGAGAAAGGCAAGTAGAGAAGAAAATATCAAAGATTCAGGAGAGAACATGTAATTTATTGACAATGATGGGGTACAGGAAATGCCACCCCCAAATAGGGCACCTTGGCGTTTAAGAAAACAGCAAAAGCAGAGAGGTCTTTCTGACCTTCTCCCATGAAGCAGACAATAAAGCCTAAGAAGGTCACTGTCTGACCTCCCTCCCTTCTCCCCTGAAGACTCTCGTTGTGGCAAGTGTCCTGCCCTATACCCAAAGGGAACGAACATCACACAGAGACTCCAAGAAGTACTGAATAAACAAGTCTTGCTAAGTTCCCCTAGTTTATTAGTAGATCATACCCTTTCACCTTCTAATCATACTTCTGCAGTACTGTCCATAAAAACATACAGTTTTCCATAGGTTTTTGGGTCATTTTCTGAAGGTTCCTGTGTCACATAAAACTTAATTCATATGCTTTTCTCTTGTTATCTGTCTTTTATGTTATAGGAGATCTCAGCTGTGAATCTTGCAATAGGTAAGAAATCTTTTCTCCCCTACAACTGTCCTTTAAAAGGTTCCAGATATTTTTTCTAGTTTACCCCTCTATTCCAACGTGAGAATGTGGAAGTGAGAGATGAATTAAGAAATAAGTAGAACCAAAGAGAAATTTAATCCATGGGAGGAAGACAGGATACTTCTTCTGTGGAAAATGGAAAGAGAATGTAGATTTGGGGTAAATTGAAATAACTGGAATAACTAGAACAAAAGTTGAGACAGTTTTACCTACTGTTCTCTATTGCGTTTGTAATGAAGGAGGACCAGTTATCTGTTAAGGGACAAGAAGTAGGTATTAAGGTAGATAGCTGAAAAGAAAAATTGGAGGCTTAAAAAGAATAGCTAGAGAGTATTTAAGGACTTGGCATTATACCGGAGGTCATCAGTTTCCACTGGTATTAATCAGTATGACTGTGTGAAATTCTTACTAGCATAGTCTGAGGAGAGCAAGTTCAGGGGGAAAAGGCATTCAGATAAATGTGGGGCAGATACCAGCAGGTGAGAAAGAAAGACAAGGAAAGGCGAGTTGATGGTCCTGACAATTTCAAGATCTCCACACATTCTAAATTAACAAGGACTACTGAAATATTTGCTAAAATGTTTTTTAATATTTGCATAAACGCTTATCTCCTTAACCCTTTTTCTATGCAACCAAGAATTTTATCATAATATTTATAAGAAACTGTGAAAATACCAAATTACCAGATTTCAAATTTTATTTTTTGCATTTTTTGCCTGATAACTTATGAATATACTGCAGAGACTAAATGAGGAGGGCTGAATATACACACCACACTTTAAATCACCTGACACAAGCATTTTTAAAAGAACAAAATCCTAAAATTATTGTGAAATCAAATTGCTCTATGAAAGTTTAATAGTTTGAAAATCGTTCTCTTAGATAAAAATATATGCAATCTTTGGCTAGCTCAAGAAAGTGCATGACAACTCATGTATATCTGGTTGTACAGGTATAATAGACCTTGACTAATAGGTACATTGTTTCCATGAGAAAATACTTGGAATTTTTCAAATATGCAGTGGCAAGAACACATTTAACACTGCTTATTAGAAATGTATATTCCCTGGCTTCAAGTCTCCGATAGTAAAAGAGGTTTCAGTGTCATAAAGGCAGGACTTGAACATGATAGCTAGTCAGAAGAGTAAGAACAATGGATGGTACTTGTGAAAGAAAACGAGGAGAAGCTCCAGAGTTTCCCTATGCAGTCAAGGTACATTTGCAACAGAACTATTTCTTATCCTTTTCCTACCCAATGTTCACCACTGCTCCACTGCCCTCTTGAAACCCGTGTTCCTATGGCTCCTATGACCCTATTCCCTGGTCTCTCTTCTTTTATATTATTATCATCTGACTCCTTCACATTTTCCCAAAGCCAAATTGGTCATTTCTCAGCATCTGTCTTTGATTTTCTGTGCCATTCTGCTTCCTTACTTCTCTTTATTTCTACTTCTTCAAAATTTCCATATATAATATCTAAATCTGAGCTCCAGTTCTACCTTAACTACCATTTGATCATTTCATCTAGATGTCCCACCATTCCTTTCAAATATGTACAATATTGAAATCAATAGCTTCCCTCCCCATACTATAAACCCTCTATGTCCCTTCTCCTTGTTGGAAAATCATCTCCCCAGTCATCAGACTCCATACCATCAATTTCTTCATCTTATCCCTCCTCCAGTCCTTTGTTTAATAATAGTATCTCAGCATTTTTCCAACACAGATCTAAGTGCATTGAGACCTTATTTTATACCATCTCTATGCTAAAGTGTTTAATATGTATTCTCTCATTTAGTCATCATAAAAAGTAGTGTTCATCTTTCACTGATGAGAAAAATTAAGAGATGAAGAAAATTTAGAAAAGATAAGCTACACAGCCCGCTAGCTTTTTATTTTCAAAGACCTTTTAATCCAACCAACCTCACACATTTCCATGCATGCTGACTGTCCTTTTCCACATTCTGCCTTTGCACTTTATATAACCTCTACCTGGAATTAATATCCCACTTCCATCGTGAATGGATAAATCACACTAATATTCTAATATCACCTTTCACAAATTCCCAAATTAAAATATTCTTGTCTCTCCACGCAACTTCAAAAGTCCTTTAATTGTGCTGTGCACTTACTTCCTTATACTTTCATAATTAGATGAATATACATTTATTCTCATTTATCAATGCATTTCCAAAGTTTTTATGACAGTGCTTTGAATATAGTAGATACATAAGTATTTATTGAATAGAAAAGTAAATTGAAATGAAATGCATTGCACTACCATTTTTTAAAAATAGGTATCTTTATTTAATGCCTTAATGCATATCTTCTCTCCATAATCCACATCAGAAAAAAAATGAACTGCTGGACCCATGCATCTGTAAACAGCATCCATTTTTCAACAAGTAGCAGATTATCAAAATGTAGACTTAATACTTTAAAGAAATTATTAAATCTCTAGAATGTATGCCTTAAAATTCCAAATATTTTGTGTGTATTAATTGTCATAGAAAAAAAGTCTTATAATCCTTCTCTGTCCCTACAATAACTCATTACAGAGTTGACTAGCAGTACAAGGTTAGGTGTTCACAAATTCAATAAAATTTGAAGCAGCCACTAAAATATCTCTTAAAATTGACGCAAATCTTTTATTGAATAATTTTAAAAATCTTTTATATCCTCTACTTCACTTTATTGTACAGAAACAGCCCAAATTCTAAAAGCAAACATGTAAAATATGCAGATTTTCATTAAGTTTGAGATAAAAAACTTGCCATTCAATTAATATTGCTCCTTTTGAGGTTGGATTTGTCTGTAATGTGGCTTTCAAAAGAGTAGTGCAGTACATTCAGAAAACTCTTTATTTTCAAAATGAAAAAAATACGGTAATCCATTTCATTTCGTGTGCATATGCAAAACAACAAATTCAGAAAAACACAAATTACACTTTGTGTAATCTACTGTAAAAGTATAACAGTTGAGTATAAAGTGTCAAGTCTGCATAGTTATCTAATTGTTTTAAATCCTAAGCTAAAGAGAGAATTTGCCTGGTTGGAGCAATGCAGCCAGAATGATAGCTAAGAATTGTTATAACAGGCCCTATCCAAGATTAACTGTCTTTCCTTCCTATATTTGATGTGCCTAAGTCTTCTGGAAAAAAGAATAATGTGTGTAAACCTACTCCAATTTGTAAGGAGAGAATATCGACACAGATCTTTTTTTTCATGCGCTTCTCAATTTATTCCACTAGCAATTATCACAGTGACAAAGAGGGAATGGGAACTACACCATGGAGAAAATGGAAAGGAAGAGGGCTTGTTACAGTAAGGGATTTATAGGAGGGGTAGTGGAAAAGTGAGATGTCTGTACCACTTGGAGCCCTATCCTAAAGCAATTCTCTGCTTTTGCCACTATTTTAAGAAATCATTTATTTTAACCTGAGCAAATAAGAGACATAGTTATGCCCTTTGGAGCTGGGAAAAAATTTAAATATCAAAAAATCTAACAAACTGGCCACTTCAATTGTGTTGATGCATAAATAGCTTATCATAAATCTGAAGTAATAAGATCATATATTTCAAAAGTCTAGTGTTCCACTTGCTATAAATACTCTACCAATGCCAAACTGTTCCTATTTTTGTTATATAATAAACCACCCACAGTGTTCCTGTAGTTGGGTAAAAATAACATAAGTAAGCCAAAGATTTAGATAACCTAGACATGAAATTTTGCTAAATATGCATTTCTTATAACATAGATAAGTATACAATTAATTTTTTTTTTTTTTTTTTGGTATAAAGGGAGTGCTTGTTATCTACATTAAATCATAAGATTGTTTGTGAGATGGGTGTCATGCCAGGAACGGTAGTTAGTTCCTGAAATTATACTCAATTTAAACCATTTTCAATAACACTGCTGCTCTGTTTTTAGAAAGCTGTTTCAACTTGTGAAATGCTTTAGTATTCCATTTTTTGACTAGAGTAATCCTGTAAGAAATGCAGAAAAGGATGTGCTCATGCTAATCAGTGGAAAGGTAAAGTACTTGAGAGTAGGAGAAAAGACTATCACTAAACTCTGATTCCTAAGCTGTTCATGTTTCTCTGCCTTCATTTTCTGTTTTTTTGTTTTGTTTTGTTTTGTTTTTGTTTTTTCCTGCTCGTGTGTGTGCGCGCATGTGTCGTGTGTAGTTAATCCACATTACAAATTTCATACTCATAGCTCTCAAAGGCCCTGAGATCTACTTTTGTTTATAAGGTCTTCTTTTCACGAGATCTAAATTTATTTTCATGAAATCTTCTTTTCCACTATCTTGGATTGATTTTTGTTTTATCCAAGTATTTTTTTTTCATCTTTTCTTTATTTTCTTCCTCAGCCGCAGCAATTTGCTTCCAGCTTCCAAGACAACAAATAAAAATTATACTTTGGGGTTGATAGTAACGTATTTCCATGGATTAGCTGGGGGGAGGGTTCTCATACATGCGATTTGTTCCTTGAAGCCTTGAGGGCTTTGTTTTTTATCCTTCCACATCACAATTAGTTACAGCCTCTAGCATAGTCCCGGGTAGCCTGATGCCAGCCGAGGTGTCCCACATGGCCACACAATCTGCTGCTGGTGTTTCTATGAACCAAATGAGCTAAAATTCTAATTGCTCATTACAAAATCTCCATTCATTTTATTGAAGATCTTTCCCTTTATTATTTTATCTGTGATTTTTCTCAGTCATTGCAAATTGTTCACAAAATTTACTTTAGCCTATTTCAAGCATGTATTTAATTATTTAATTACCATGACATTTAATGTCATGGTAAAAATTTCCTTATTTTCTTTACTTCTAGGAATTTTTAGCTGAGCATTCATAATATTTCCAATACTATAAAAACCTCAAATGCTTATTATGTTTGGATTCTAACCTAAATGGCGAATCCACTTCCCCATATAGGTAAGTATCTCCAGTCCAGCCTGTTGAACGGTTTTACAAATACATCAGTTTTGTCATGCTCTTTAAATATGTTTTCTACTAAACTGAAATCACCTCTCTAATCATCTTCATCTCCTGAAAATCACCCAAGTCTGGGCTTAAGGTCACTCCTCTGGCCAATTCAAGTCCTCAAACTCTCATATTTTTTTCTTTTCTCTAAGTATCTAAAATATGTACAGCCTGTCCTACAAAATGTTACACGTCTAGACATACTGTTTTATATTAGTGTTATTTCTCCAATAATATTTACTTTCCTTGAATGGATGGGCCATAGCTTATCGTGTTCTGAGACTATCTAGCACAGTTCTGAGCATACAGAGCTACTTAAAAAACAACAGGTAATATCTACTGAGCACCTATATGTCAGGAACGGTTCTAAACATGTTATGTGAACATACTCTTTAATATTCACAAAAATCTATTGAGGTAGATACTGTTATTAGTCCTACTTTACAGATGAGGAAACTGAGGCACAGAGAGGTTAAGCTACTTACCAAAGGACACAAAATTAGTAAGTGGCAGAGCAGTTTGCCCTGAGACGTCAATAACGTATAACTCCATTAATAAATGCTAACTGATGCCATGGTCTGATTCATGGTTTGGTTTTCATTGTTAAACCACCACATAGTAGCCCTCAACTCTCCTCTCATCAGAACTTGGAGATACCTCCTGTTTTCTAGTTTACAGACTGTCATAGCCCTAGGTTCAAAGTCTGTTTCATTGACAGAAAGTGAGAAAATAACATTTGCATAAGTCTTTCTTTACATGGCAAGAAAAAAGGCTGTTATAGTTAGAAAATAAAGATTTAAAAACAAGAATATCTAAGTATGTTCTTCCTTAAGACATCTCAGTGGAAATACATACATATTAATAATTATTCCTTCAATGCTATAATTTTTCCTCACTTTAAATGTTTAAGTTTTCATCAGCATTTTCAAATTAAACAAGCACCATTTACTTTACTTACAACCAGAAGTTGTACTACTTTCATTAACATAACATGACATCCTCAGTGTTATGCATTAGGTCCACAGCAATTGATTCTGATATTATTTATAACATGCACACAGACTTCACATACAGTAGCAGGTTAGGTGTAGAGGCAGCCGTGATATGTTTATAAACATAAAATATTCTAAAAGCAACATTAAGTCCTTCAATACGCATAGAAAATATGACTATGTCAGCTGGCCTTCATTGTTTTTATGATGTAGGTTCAGATATATGAACAAATGCATGAATATAAAACCAGGACCCAAATTGACTCATGTGGCACTTCTTTTAAATATAGCCTATAGTGTAATCTGCTGACAGCTGTTCTAAGACAGAGCTTATTTAACAATCAAAAAGCTGTCAATGCAAATATATTAACTTGCAAATTAGAAAGACAATAACTCTCTTTCTGAAAACCATCAGAAAAGAATATTGCCAGGTTATTCCATCTTCAACATTTTTTTTTTTAACATTAAGTAAACGATTCTAGAGAAACAGAAATGAAGCCTTTGAATATGAGATGGTAAACATCTTTCTAGCTCAGAAAATATATTGCAATTTTAATTGCTTTCAACCTTTTTGTCCTCACAGAACATGGTTCTCTCTGACCCTCTTTGCCTGAGCAGCATATACATTGCCCTTATGTTCCCCTCTGCTGGCCTGAGCACAGTGAACATTCTAAACAGAAGATTGTTTCTTAGATAGGAATTAGAAACAGCTCCCTTTCCTAACCTGCTCAATATAAATGAAAACAGTTTTGTTTTTTCCCCATTAATGCAGTAAAATAACAATGAGAATTGTGTTTACAAATAATGTTTATCAAATGGCAAAAAAAGTTGTAATTTTAGCACTATCCAATAACCCCTTTCAAAACTGTGAACCATTAGTGCAAAGTTTATGTAAATGTCCAAATAATACAGAAAACAAATCATTTTAATTTCTTGGTCATG
>NW_016803441.1:1082987-1120363 GCF_001698545.2 Rhinopithecus bieti | reverse complement strand
TTTTTTGAGATAGAGTCTCACTCTGTCGCCCAGGCTGGAGCGCAGTGGTGCAATCTTGGCTCACTGCAAGCTCCGCCTCCCGGGTTCATGCCATTCACCTGCCTCCACCTCCCAAGTAGCTGGGACTACAGGCGCCCACCATCACGTGCGGCTAATTTTTTGTGGCTTTTAGTAGACAAGGGGTTTCACCATGTTAGTCAGGATGGTCTCGATCTCCTGACCTCGTGATCCACCCGCCTCCACCTCCCAAAATGCTGGGATTACAGGCGTGAGCAACCGTGCCCGGCCTGTTTGTCTTTATCCTTAGATTTAACCAGAATGAAAGGAATGAACAAAAGTACATGTGTGTAAAGGGCAAGGTGAGACTTTTTATCTTGATTCTATTAAAAGAAAAGCGAATCAGCAATTAAGGGCAAAATAAGTAGTAATGATTAATAAACATCTTACCCAAGTTTTGGATAAATACTTTCTGACCAGATGGTGGTCAGGCAGCCCTAGACATATTAAGTTCTTGGACCTAGGCTTGGAGTTTACGGATGGACTGGGTCTGATTCT
Source organism: Rhinopithecus bieti (assembly GCF_001698545.2). Taxonomy (NCBI): domain Eukaryota; kingdom Metazoa; phylum Chordata; class Mammalia; order Primates; family Cercopithecidae; genus Rhinopithecus; species Rhinopithecus bieti. Next base: position 1,119,808 of record NW_016803441.1, on the reverse strand, counting down.
CCAGCCAGGTTCTTCAGACTATAGATCTAAGGAGGATCCATAGCCAGTGTCTAAGGACAAAACTGAAGCCAAGAACCAAACAAGCAGCCCAAAGGAATAATGATTCAAAAAGGTTGGGCGAAGACAGGGCTCGGGGGTTCACGCCTGTAATCCCAGCATTTTGGGAGGCTGAAGTGGACAAATTGCTTGAGGCCAGGAGTTCAAGATCAGCCTAGTCAACATGGCAAAACCCTGTCTCTACGAAAAAAAAAAAAAAAAAAAAAAAAAAAGCTGGGCATGGTAGCTCATACTAGCTACTCAGGAGGCTGAGACACAAGAATCGCTTGAACCCAGGAGACAGAGGCTGCAGTGAGCAGAGATCACGTCATTGCACTCCAGCCTGGATGATATAGACCTGTGTCAAAAAAAAAAAAGAGTTTGGCAGAAAGATTGCAGGGCTCTGGCTAGGGGACTGCAACTGGAGACAAGAACATAGCAAATGTCAAAGATACAGCAAATCAATTCAGAACTGTGAATCTAGCTCAAGAAGTTCACAATATGATTAAGGACCTATATATAGAGTCCCTGCATTGTTGTCCACCTGTGGATATAAAGGTAAAAGCCCTGACTGGTTAAGAGAAATGGTCACAAAGTTTTGTTTAAAGACCTCCACTCTGTATATAGTTTCTTGCTCTGGGATACCAAACTGCACCATGCTAAATGCCACTAAAATGAGAAATTAATTTTGTTTTTCTTATTTCTATAATAAAACTGCTATCTAAAAAGTGCATAATATACTTCTTTTATGGTAATGCCAGGGCTTAAATTAGAATCTTATTCTTGACCCTCCCAATCAGATTCTTCCTGCTAGATTTTTCAAAAAGCACATGGAAATCACCTTGGATAAATTCAAGCATAGTGTATATACTTTCCATCTAAAGAAAACATCTCTGTCAGGATTGTGGGAAATGGTTTCTAATTGCCATCCAAGCTGGTCTTGTTCCCTATGTTCAGTTTTCTGATGGGACAGAAGGGAAAGTTTATGGAATGAATGGATGAATGGGCAGACAATAGGATTAATGCAAGAGACTCTGTTGTGTTCATCACAATGTCTTTCCTCTTCAGTAGAGACGTTCAGGGAGGGCATAAAGCTAGGAAACCCAGGGGAAATAACACATTCCTGATTGACCAATTCTCTCTCAATTTATAACACAGCCACCTGGCACTAGATAAGGATTAAAAAGGGAAAATAAAACAAGGAATTGAAAGAGATCCAGAGAACCCAAAGGAAAATAGATTGAGAGAAGGAATAAGGGACAATGACATCTGGAAGTTGGGAGAAGAGGGGAAGACAGTAGAAAAAGGAGACTAGAAAGGAATGCACAGTTTAGAAAAAGAATGTGGGGTTTCCCTTAAAAAATGAAAATTTACTTTCGCACATTAAAAAAAATTGGCCTTCCACCAAAAACTGTAAACAATGCACTATCTAATGCACTACTATTCAAATATTCATTGCAACTTTTAAGGTATACAATTTTCAGTCCTCTAGACTAAAATGACCTAACCTTTAACACATATATGATGAAATATATGATTACTGTGGTTTATTTTGCATGGAAGTGTAACGACAATTCTCTTATAAGACTATTTTATTCAGAAGAAAGTATTTTGTTTGCATTCAATTTATTCTCAGGAAAGTAAGGTTCATTGATTTTCATTGCACAAGAATACATCCTTTCAGTGTGAGTAAGGGATTCAAATAACATTGATTTTTGTGGTGTAGACCAATGACAGATCAATGAATGAATGATGTTTTGTTTATAGCAGTCATTGGGTTAGCTATATACAGAGAAATGAAGTTCATAATTGTGCATCTCTACATTTTTAGCTATGCTTTTATTTGAGTCTTTCTATGAAAGACACAATATTGTTTCATTTTTCTAAATACTGAAGAGCTATATGTTATTTCTAAACATTAGGCAGTCATCTTTCGCATTTTCCTGAAGTGTTATAGGTGGCTAATTGGAGAGGTTTGAAGACAGCCTGAGCTTATATTGCACAATTTGCATGACCCTCCTAGTTATTTTCTCCTGAAAACAGTTAGATGACAGACAAGAATTGTGGGTACTCAAGCTACTACTGGGATGAGGTCTTCATTGTTCTCTATCATTCTGACAGGGGGCCTCTTTACTCCCTACTCTCTTAGCCAGTGAATGGGGAAACGTTAGCACTGAGAGCCTCAAAAGAGAAAAGGAACCAAATGGCAAATAATACCAAAGCCAACTCTCCTCCTAGAACACTCGTTGCTACAACACAGACATATAGGACCATGTACTCACTTTCACTTTGGGGAACCGAAAGAAATTTTGATCTTGAACTTATGTTGTCTGTAGTATTTGACACCGTCATTGAAAAGCAGTTCCTTTTATTCTAATACAATGTCAACTTTTGTTCTAGATTTGCGGGGTATATATGCAGGTTTGTTATACGGGTATACTGTGTAATGCTGAAGTCTAGGGTACAAATGATCCTATCACCCAGGTAGTGAACATAATACCCAATAGGTGGTTTTTCAGTCCTTGACCCCCTTTCTCTATCCCAACTCTAGTAATCTCTTTGTTTATTATTTCAATCTTTATAACCATGTGCACCCAATGTTCAGCTCCCACTTATATCAATGAGAGCATGTGGTATTTGGACTTCTGTTCCTGCATTAATTCTCTTAGGATAATGGCCTCCAGTTGCATCCATGTTGCTGCAAAAGACAATACGTCGTTCTTTTATATGACTGTGAAGTATTTCATGGTAGGTGTGTACCACATTTCTCTATCTAATCCACTGTTGATGGGCACCTAGGTTGATTCCATGTCTTTGCTATTGGGAATAGCACCACAATCACTGCAATGAACATATGAGTGTATTTGTCTCTTTGGCAGAATGATTTATTTTCCTTTGGGTATATATCCAGTAATGGGATAGATGGGCTGAACGGTAGTTCTGTTTTAAGTTCTTTGAGAAATCTCCAAACTGCTTCCCAAACTGCTAATTACCATTCCCACCAATAATGTATAAGTGGCCCCTTTTCTCCACAGCCCTGCCAGCATCTACTGATTTTAAACTTTTAATTTAATTTTTTTTTTTTTTGACGGGGCCTTGCTGTGTCACCCAGACTGAAGTGCAGTGGCATGAAAAGGGCTCACTGCAGCCTCGACCTTCTAGGCTCAGGCAATTCTCCTGCCTCAGCCTTCCAAGTAGCTGGGACTACAGATACGCACCACAATGCCAGGGTATTTGTTTTTTAATTTTTTTGTAGTGACAGGGCCTCATCATGTTGCCCAGGCTGGTCTCAAACTCCTGGGCTCAAGCAATCTTTCCACCTCAGCCTCCCAAAGTGGTAGGATTACAGGCATGAGCCACCATGCCTGGCTGATTTTTGACTTTAAATATCTATTGTGACTGCTGTGAGATGGTATCTCACTGTGGTTTTGATTTGCATTTCTCTGATGATTAGTGATGTGGAGCATTTTTTGGTATGCTTGGTGGCTAGAAAACCTGTTCCTAATAGTGTCCACTGTTTTCTCTCCCTACCATTCTTTCTGTCCATGCCTTTGTATTTTTTCTCATTCCTTTAAGCACCAGGTCAAATGTCACCACCTCACAGACACATTCCTGACCATACTACATAAATGCATCACTTTTCCCTGCCTTCTGTCCTTCACATCAGGTTCTCATTGTTTCCTCAGACACTCACAACCATGCAATTATTATATTTGTCTGTTTACTTGTTTTCAGCCTCTTTCCTCCAGAATGTAAACAGCTCAAAAGAAAGTGTTTTTCACCTGAAGTCAAAAGCACTTATCTTTGCACTGAGATAAAATGGTTGCCCAGATAAGTATTAATTGAATAAAAAAATGAATGACTCTTTGAGGGAAGCAAGGAGAGTAGTCAAATTGGTATATTAGCAAGGTGTGATAAACAAGGTTTCTATTGAAAAGCAGAGACTTTTAATCCAATAATTTCTCTTTTTTTCTTAACTAGTAGAATGGAGAGGATACGGGTAAAAATAATCTTAGCTGACACAGAGACCATGAAGTTTCTTTTAAAGTTATGTGCAAAAAAAAAAATTCTATTTGAAATATCTGAATTTTTATACAAAATGTCCACAAAACTGTTTCATATGGAGGAAAAAAAAATCACTGTTTCCTTATAAAATTTCAAAATTCAGGGAGGGTGAAGCCATCGCATTAGCAACCTCAGTGTAATCGAGAGTAATGATTTCTGGCCTCTGTCCCCCGACACTAGCTTTGATCCAGCAACATACTTAAAAGAGGCACTGCCACCACTGCCAGTTTGCTCAGCTACCTACATCTTCAACTGCCAGCATCTACTTTGGTTGTGGGAATGCTCCTTGTCGCAAGCAGAAACTTCAACCCAAAGGATTGTAGAAGTATCTCCCTATGAAATTCAAGTATTGGCAGACTAGAATAAATGTTTAGATTCTTCAGAGAAAAGCAGCCAAACAAATTGTGTGGAAATATACGGAAGTTACTATTTAACATTATATGGCTTTGCCAATTGCTAAAATTACTTTTAAAAGCTCATTAAGTTCTGTGAAGCAGGAAAGTAATGACACTATAGCTGATCTCCCATTCAAAGTCACAAGCAGATTCCTAAATGAAAAGGAAAATAGAGTATCTGCATTTTTAGACTTTAAACAAATCCATGTACTGTTTTATTTTACTTTAAATTTTTGAGACTATTAATTCCAAGAAACGTATTATTTCACATATTTTATGTTTTAATCTAACCTCAATTTCCCAGAGTTGCTAAGAGACTAGAATTCTATTATTGAACAAAAAAAAGTAAATTAAAATAAATAAAGCCATAAGGACTTATTTGTAATATCTCCAGCCTATCAGTTTCCTCCTTTTTCAGAAATTTCCAGATACGTCACAGTCATAGTAATTTACATTTCAACTATTCCATAAGGAGCCTCCATAAACTAATCCTCCTATACTTCCAATCTTTTCTATCAATATTTTTTCTTTTGCTGTACATAACAATGACTCTTGTATCATTCTCATTCCAGAATAAGCTAAGTTCATCTTAGATCATTCTGTATAAAATGAAGAAGTTTGAAATATTTTGAGTAGGGAATGTTACTAATCACATACTTTCCATTTTCCCAATTTACAGACACTTCTCTTTCTATTTTTTTCTGCGGGGAATGTCTCTTCCTTGAAATCGCCTTTCTAGAAAATTTCCAGTCATCTTTTAAGGTTAAATTTAATAGTTTATTCTCTGTAAATCCCTTTAGGATGGATTTACATACAATTATCAAAATTTACATATAATTATCAAAAAGAGTTTCGCATTACATAGTAATTATTTCTTTGTCAAATTCTCCATTAAACTTTAAGCTTCATGCAGACAGTGAGAGTGACTAATGCTTAATACCTAGTAGGAATTCATTAAATGTTTAATGAATTAATGTTAATTCTATTACATGAATAACTATCTTTGCCACCCCTTTCTCCTTTCATTCTACACTGCCACTGCTTTTAGGGACTTTTTCATCTAGTATATGGACTACTGCATTTTCCGGCTAACTGGTCAATCTGACTCTGGCTTCCTCTGCCTCCAGTGCTTCAACAGCTCTTTTTTCAGAGTAAATATTAATGGATGATAGTTTGTAGTAGCACCAACATTACCTTTCTGAATATAAATTTAATGTGTATATTCATTACATCACAAGAAATAGTAAAAAGTTATTCCACTACTAAAACAGGCCAAGAAAAAAGACAGAATATAAGCTGATTTCACCTATGACCATAAGCAAAATCCTATATAAAATACTGGTAAGTCAAATCAGACAGACATTTTCAAAAATAGTATATCACAACTATATATACTAGTTGTTTTAGGAAGATAGAGATATTTCACCTTAGAATAGCCCAGTTCCTCCATAAATTAAGTGCGAACATCAACAATTTAAATAACCTCTCTGAGTCTGCTTCTTTATCTAGGTTTGAGAAACTGAAATCAATTAAGACAAAAAGAAAACCATTCAGAGCAATGTCTGGAACATACTAAATAAACAACTATGATTAATATTATATTATTTTCAACTTGTAATGTAATCCAGTAAATTAACAGATGATGGCAAAATGGCCTAATCATTTCAATGAATGTCCCCAAAATGTTTTATTAATATTCCATTTTATTCTTGCTAAAAAATTAGGGTGTTAGAAAGAGAAAGTTCTTTAACTTACACATTATCTACCATAGAGATATGTGAAAAAAAATGTTTAATGTTAAAAATCTTTAAAATATTCCACTTAAACACAAAACGAAGAATGTTCACTCTCATTAGTCCAATAACGCTGTTATAGAAATCACAGTTAATGTACTAGGACAAGAAAAGAAATACAAGGGATAAGCTTCAGGAAAGAAAAGAACAAAAACTTTTATTATGTAGCATATGACTGTCTACATAACAATCTAAGAGAATAAACTGATGAATTACTAAATTAACTCACGGTTAAGTATGAAATTTTGGAAAATCAATATGAGAACCGTAAACAAGTGGAGCAGTGTACAGAGAACTAGAAATTATCAGGAAAAAAAGGATTAAAATTAGTGATAAGAAACTCAGCCTCACTAATAACCAATTAAACAATTAAAATACACCAAAATATTTTATTACAAATCAGATAAACAATAATTTTAGAATACTGACAAAACTGGGAGAGATGGATGGATGGATGGATGGATGGATGGATGGATGGATGGAAATAGAGACATACAGATATAGATACAGAAATATATATAAGTAGATATAGATACTCTTTGAAAGCAAATCAGGAAATATTGTTCAAATATTTTCAAAGTGAAAAATACCTATTCTCTATTCATGTCTAGGTTTCTATAACAAGGAAATGCTCTGAAAAATACATAAAGTAGTATGTATAAGGATGTTCACTGAAACATTATTAGTAATAGAAAATAAATGGAAGGAACCCAAATATTACCAACTAAGGGAACTCCTTAAACAGTCTAAGGTACATCAATTCCATGAAATATGCAGTAGTTAAAATATTGAATTAAAAATAAAGGATTTTAAAATAATGAAAAGATCTCAAGGACTTTAGTGAAAAAGCAAGTCATAATAGTTATCTGAATGTATATGTAAAAAAATAAATATTTGATTCTATATGCATTCACACAAGGAGCACCGTACGCAGTGAACACTACTGAAAAGATACATCTGGACTGTTAATAATAAAATGGGTAGTGAAAGTGGGGGATGGGTTATAAGGGGTGTCCTCTCTAGTTTATTTTGTATGTAACTTATTAGCTGCTTGCATCTTTTGCAAAATAATGCATAGTAATGTAATGAAAATAGAAATTGTAAAGGGTAATTCACACCTCATCACAGAAAGAAAGGGTGTACTAATTAACATGATTTGGAGTATTTCTCATTTAGTAAGGGTATAGCAAAGTGATGGGTAAAGTTCTTGTGTTCTGGGCTAGACTTGGGTTTTAATTCTGGTGTGGCTGTTTCTGAGATGATGTGAGACAGTTACATCATCATTGGAAAAATTAGGCTAGTAATGGCACATAACTCACAAGGTTTTTTTGTAAGGATTAAAAAAGATCTTATATAGAAAATGTTTAAAGCAATGTATGGTACATAATAAATATTTACTAAGTTTCTACTGCACTACGAAGTCTAAAATGCTAAGAATTTAAGCTTAAGGCTGACAAATAAAAGTATTGCTAATATCTCGGCACACTGCAACCTCTGCCTCTCAGGCTCAAGCAATTCTCCTGCCTTAGCCTCCCAAATAGCTGGGACTGCAAGTGCACACCACCACCCCCAGCTATTTTTTGTCTTTTTAGTAGAGATGGAGTTTCACCATATGTTGACAAGGCTGGTCTTGAACTCCTGACCTCAGGTGATCTGCCTGCAACGCGCTGGGATTACAGGCATGAGCCACCGTGCCTAGCCAGTCTTAATTCTTTTAAGAACCAATAATTATTTACATTAGAACAGCTGTGCTCTCAATATTAAACTCTACTGAAAAAATCACTTATTCCAGATGGGATTTTATAAAACTTGTCATTTTAATGAAATTCTATGAAATGTTTAACGTGCAATTTTTTTAAAAGACTATAGGCCTGGTATGTTGTACAACTGTTTGTCATTTTCATGCTTTTAATTCCCTTCTGTATTTTTTCTATATTTAATAAACATTCTATTATTAGAAAAGAAAATGAAATTAACTAAACTTCAATTTCATATATTGAACAAATTAATACGATTTGAAGCTTAAAACTGTAGATTATTGGATTTGGATATTATCTTTGATATGTATTTTGTATAACACAAAAGCATGCTCAACTACATGCTTAATTAACTTACATATAAATTTTGTTCCAAGGCAACATCCCCAAAATTAAAATATAGTAAACAAAATATTAGCTCAAAATAAGCTATAAACTTAAAATATTGTGCAGCTTTATTGTAGCATTTCCAAAATCACCAGGTAATTTTAATATAAATATTCCTCCAAAAATCTGTTCAATCCTCTGGAAATTAGTATGACATTCCTCACTGCATTTAAGATATGAATGAATTAGTTCTCTAATAAGTGACTTACAAAATTGATTCATATAAAGAAAGCAAAAATAAATTCAATGAGGCAAAATCTAATATTGTATAAAATTTTGCAATATATTGTTATGAAGCAGGTATTTATTTTCTAATCTCACCTAAGACATTAAAAAAGAATTTTCTTCAAATTTAGAATATGGTTTGCAGAGAAAAATCATGATAATTGCTTATAAAATCTTCAGTTTTCAAAACATATGATATCATCCTGTTCTTTGAAGGACTTGCAAAGGATCTACAATGGATGCTGAAGTATTACTATATGTACAATCAAGAGAATGGCTTACAGTTTCCTGTAAATATTCTTATATTTTACTATCTTAAGGTTAAAATGATTAATAATATGAATAAAAAAAATCAGGCCAGGTGTGGTGGCTCATGCCTGTAATCCGAGCACTTTGGAAAGTCAATGTGGGTGGATCACCTGAGGTCAGGAGTTCAAGACCAGCCTGGCCAACATGGTGAAACCTCATCTCTAACAAAAATACAAAATTAGCTTGGCATGGTGGCACATGCCTGTAGTCTCAGCTACTTGGGAGGTTGAGGTTCGAGAATCGCTTGAACCCAGGAGGCAGAGGATGCAGTGAATCAAGATCATGCTACTGCACTCTAGCCAGGGTGACAGAGTGAGGCCCTGTCTCAAAAAATATATATATATATATTGAGTATAGAACATATTTTAGAACGATCAGGTTCTAACTAGACTGCCTTTATCCATTTAACTCATTTAGTGTTGGAAAGAGGCTTCTAATTGAGGTTAGTAAAATCAACAATTCTTTATTCTTTTTTTAATAACATAGTAATATGCTTCTCAACCTTTAAGAAAACCACCCGGTCCACAAAACCCTCCACACACTTATAGACCAGTTGATTAAACTAGATCCCGTCTGTTCCTCAAGCAAGCCTCAACCTTTATAATTCATTTTTAAGAACTTAATTTTCTGTGCTGTCAATTCCCCCTTTTTAATTGTTACAGGATCTCATACATAATGCGTAATTGTATTAAAACATATCGTACTGCCTTGTGACATAGCATAAGTTGTCATGTAAAATGTAATAATCTTTGACCTCCACCCACCCATTGACTTCAATAAAAAACAAAAATTATGGCTAAATAAAAAGCAAAAAATCTGGCTAAAAGGGCTTTTAGACTGTGGCACTAGCAACTCCCTAGCTAATGTACAGAACACTGAGCTCCTTAGACACTCTCCATTCTGTTACAAATATTTTCCTATTGTGTTTTCAAGGGTTGAATTTATAAATAGTTATTCACCAAATAAATCTATGCATTAGTGTATCTCCAAATAAGTACAGTGTGATCATACATTTTAAAACAAAAATATGCAATTGGTGTTTCATTTGCTTCTATCTAGACACATGCACGAAAACAGTAAATTATAGTTTCGAACAATATAATCGGGGCAGTGTTTTCTAAAGAAAACCATCCTGAGAATGGAAGGCTATTTAACAAAAGTTGTATCACCCATGGGAAGGCTTCCTTCTGTTGCCAGCTAAAGGTTGACAAGGGTCACTCTGCACGAAACCAGACATGAGCGACATTCAAGGCAAACCAGTTCCAATACAGCTTACTTGCCAGGGAACACTACACTTCCTCTCCAAGACAGTGTAAATGTTTTAAGGTCAGAAGAACACAATGCCTGTCAAAGTGTTTCATGTATGTTAAAAAGACAGGTAATTTAGGAAGAGTCTCTGACATTTAAAAGGGAATCATGCTTTCACCATCTCCCCCTCCTCCAACTTGACACCTAATTAAGCATCAATACAAAACAATATAATTGAACAGATGTACTAGTCATTAACAGGAATCACCCATTCTCCTATCAAATCAGAGTGTACAGACAGGGCTCTATTTGTAATAGGTTGACTTAATTGCCTGAGAATTCCCCAGAGAAATGTACAAATGGATCAAGACATCTCACACATACACACATACACACCCCACAGACAAACACATGCACTCCTAAGCTTTGATCCATGCTTTTGTCACTGTTACATCCATCTTTGCAAATGAGAATTTATGGTGGCTACAATCAGTACTGGAAGATCAATTAAATAAATGGAAAAATAAATAAAGCTGAATGAAAGGTACCAGCATTCAGATTTAGCAACACCTTAATAATAAACACTTTTCATATAGCAGTGCTTTGCCCAATGTAGTTGCTTAAATTTTACTAGTAAAAATAAAACACATACCCTGATTTGAAAATTTTAAAAAAGAGCACACTAAACAAAAAAGCCAAAAAAAATAAATAAATAAAAGACTACAAAAGAATTCTTTCCCCTGGCAACCCTCTCTTGGATGTGTAGATTGTATCTGCTGACTATGTGGCTCAGTTTTCCCTTATTAAAACCTATCTCAATGAAATCATTTGGAAAGTAGAAAATAAGGGATCTCTCTAAAGGATTAAATAAGTAGCTGGATTTAGAATTCCAAAAATAGATTCCAGTTTTCTAACACCCAACAAGCTAAGGGCACTAATGTGAAGGAATATAAGAGATTTACTCCCAAAAATATCATATTGGATCTGAATTTCAAATGAAAAATTGGCATTCCCTCCTGGAGTCAGAGAGATGGAAGAAAAAATAATGAGCAGAAAAAACACAGAAATACAACTTTCAAACGAAATGTCCCACCCTCACATCCCCCACCAACATGCATGCGCATGCACACACATTTAAACATTGAAGTCTATCACTTTTCTATCTGTCTTACCCCGTCACCCTCAGGCCAGTGGAGAATGCAGTCCCTGGTGGCTGCTTGCATTTCAGGTTCCAGAGATGACATTGTCAGGGCTTATTCCTGGGCTTTTTCAGTGCCATAGATTTCCCAGCCACATCATCAAATCCCTCCTGTTGGAACTGCAGGTGCCAAGATCAAATTTCCAGCCACCCTGATCACAAGGGTATGGGGGTGTAGAAATGGGGAGTGTGGTCCAGTTCTAACTTCTTCTCATGCAAAAGGTTCCCAGTTGGTTGCCCCAGCTCCATGGCACCTCTTCCCTCCTCTTTTCTTGGAGCACATATTATCTATACCACTCATTGAGCCATTTAATGCTTTCAACACTTCTTACAATTCTGTATTTTTTTTATTATAAAGTTAACGAGCTTTCTGTGTGTATTTTCTCCTCCATAAAGAAGTAGATTTTTGAGGGCAAGGGATGACCTGTATTTCCTTGTATTTAGCACAGTGCTTAGTAAATATACTCAATGCCCCCCAAATATTATTAATTTCATTGTAGACTGTCTTAATTGCCGACAGCCCCAAACAGCATGTCTTTGAGGTCTCTGGAGTGAAAATCAGTTACTGGTGATTGCCTCGGGCTCTCCTGACTCCAGGAGGAAGCTTAATGATGGAAAACACATTGGCTGTCCGTCAGCAAAACAAGACCACGTGTCACTGTGTTTCTGTGTCAGCTAAAGCTGGGGGATAGAAAATAGGTGTTACAGGCCGGGCGCGGTGGCTCAAGCCTGTAATCCCAGCACTTTGGGAGGCCGAGACGGGCGGATCACGAGGTCAGGAGATCGAGACCATCCTGGCTAACACGGTGAAACCCCGTCTCTACTAAAAATACAAAAACTAGCCGGGCGAGGTGGCGGGCGCCTGTAGTCCCAGCTACTCGGGAGGCTGAAGCAGGAGAATGGCATAAACCCGGGAGGCGGAGCTTGCAGTGAGCTGAGATCTGGCCACTGCACTCCACTCTGGGCGACAGAGCGAGACTCTGCCTCAAAAAAAAAAAAAAAAAAAAAAAAAAAAAAAAGAAAATAGGTGTTACAAAGGACATCTTCAGGGCCTTAAGCCCCCTACCTCTTGTGAAATATGATAAAACTGTGCTTCTCTTCTCAAAAACACACACAAAAATATCTGCCTGGTTTTGTCCAATTCATCAGCCTGGGAGACGGGTAAGAAAGGTAGTTAGATCCTAAACATGGCTAAATCCTTTAAAAACAAATTTTTAAATTACTAGGAGCTTTTAATGGATATTTATCCATGACTAAGCAGCTCAACAAATACCTGTCACTCACACACTAGAAATGAAACAAGCTTTAATGCACACAGCACCAATCATACATTTCACTCTATTGTTATCAAAAATACAAAACAGCTGGGAACCTGACAATGACAACCTAACACTCATGATTTTAGATACTGTCCTTGCTTTACTTCCCAAATAGGAGATTCATGTTTTCTTTAAAGGGAAACAACCAACAGATAAAATACAACCTTTAAATACGAACTGTGTGTTTTTCTCACAGTAAGTAAACAATAGATATTCCAAAACAGCAGGCATCTTATGAATTCAGTAGGGTCAGCAATGTTTAAACTCTTCTTATCTGAAAAGAATAATTTCACACTTCTTTTCTGAATACACATCTCTGTATATAACTTATAAAAATGCATGTGGGTTAGAAGACTGGATCTGTGTATGTATAGAATTTCCATATAGTACCAAGCTTGATTAAATTTTCCCTTGCTACTAGCCTTCTCAGAGACTAACAAGTAAAATATGCAGCTGTGAACAGCATTTCATTTCACCGTTGATGAAAGTGAGCTGTACTGAGCAATGTCGGCTTTATACTTTTAAGAAAATCTTTTAGGCGATGGAGGAAAACAGAAACAAAACCAACACTACTTTAGAATGAAATGCTGAACAATGAAATGAAGGGTTATTAATTCTCTACCACTTGAAGATTGTTTTCCACCCTTCAGCATGCTGAGATAATTATATACACATGACATTGTATTATACATGCTGTTTGCCTACTTCAAAACTGTTCTCTAATGCAAGGATTATTGATGGAAGCTTCTCGTGCATCATGTTAAAGGCACAAAAAATTACCTAATTTCCACTAGAGCTAATCCATTACTCAAATTTTGTCAAGAAAATTCTGGATGAATTGTGTAAAACTGCCAGGTTCCATTCCTAATAAAATTGATTTGTTTTATTGGGGTCACACAGTCAGCTTTTAAAATCTAACATCTCTTCTTTTGCCAAAAACCTAACATTCCAGTTATTGATTAAAACTTCAGAGTTGCTTTGGAAGGTTATTAGATTTTCTTTTCTATTTAGATCAGAATTCTTATATTGGATCAATGCAATTGTAACCATCTGTAGGATTTAGCTTTCCACGTTGGCATGTCTTGTCCCCTATTTTATTTTCAGAGATAGTATAGCCACTGTAACTCTTAGTAATTCCATCAAGAATGCAGGCAGAAAATCCAATAAAATTACGAGAGGAATTATTTTGGCTTTTTCTCTCTAAATTGAAATATTTGCCTCCTTCTTTCTGGGTCATGGTATACTCCCTCACCTTCCCCTGCATAATGGAAGGATTTGATCATCTTACTGGTTCACACTTGAAATATTGATTGGCCCATGAATACTAATAATCAAGAGTCACTGTGATTAAAGGTTAGGAACCCTTTAAAAGAGAGATCTTTTCTCTTGCACTTTCTGCCCCTTGCTACACGATCATAAGGCCTCAGACTGAAACGTTCCCAATCTCTTTCTCTTCCTGGTCCAAAGAACTTGCATGGAGAGGAAAGCCCAAGCCCCCTTGTGAACCTAGCCTTTTCTGTCTATGGTTGATGTTAAAAACAAAACAAATTCCTAAAGGTCATCTAACTCAAACCTTCATCCAAAGGATGTAGTCTAAATACATTAAATTTTGGCTTTATCTTCTTACTTGGGAGTTCAGGTCTTCAGAGTTAGAATTGGGATTCCAATCATGTATGACCTGTATGATCCTGGGCAGGACGCTTTGTCTCCTTAAATTTGTATTTTCTTTCCTGTAAAATATAGCTACTTAGCATTACCTTTCTCTTAGGGATGCTGTGAGAGGTAAATAAAATAATGGATTAAATGGGTTCAAGAATGTTAAGGCTGGGTGTGGTGGCTCATGCTTGTAATCCCAGCACTTTGGGAGGACAAGGCAGGAGGATTGCTTGAGCCCAGAGTTTGAGACCATCCTGGGCAACATTGTCTCTATTTAAAAAAATTTAAATTAGCTGGGCGTGGTGGCATGTGCCTGTAATCCGAGCTACCAAGAAGGCCGAGGCAGGATGATCACTGGAGCCCAAGAAGTCCGGATTGCAGTGAACCATGTTAGTGCCACTGCACTCCAGCCTGGGCGACAGAGCAAGACTGCATCTCTGAAATAAATAAATAAATAAATATTTAAAATATTTACTATAGAAGTGCTCAATAGTAGTTACCATAACTATATTAAACATTATGAGTGATTATGAGCTCAGTTTCTTAAAAATTATATTTTGTTAATGTTTTTTAACGATAGAATTTCTGTTGAACCATACCCTGTTTCCCTATAATTTTTGTGCATTACAGCTATCTCTAAATTTCTGATGCTTTCATTACATGCTTAATTTTGTCACGAATTCTCCAGACTTGTTAAAGTACAAAATTATTAGTTACTCCTACTAGACTATGATTTCTTAATACATTAGCATCCTAGTTATCTCCTTAAAAATAACTTAATTTGCCAATAAACTTGTTAAATATAATTTGACTCTGAGATTTGAAGCCACCATTGAAGATGTCCTCTGGCCAGAATGAAGTTCTGTATTTGTCAGGATGGCAAGCTTTGTTCATATTCAATTTCACTTCCTAGGTTTTAAGTTATATTGTTCTTGCTGCTGCTGCTGTTGCTAATGTATGTGTGCAGGGGTTGACTCTGTGTGTGTGTGTGTGTGTGTGTGTGTGTGTTACACTCGGGAGCTGCATCTAAGCTAGTTCTCCTCAACTCTGTATTATAGATTTTAAATTTAATCTAAAATTATATCTGTCTCTGTTAAATTGCATTTTTTAAACAAGAGTAGGCGAGGAGACTGGGAGAAGAAGTGGTGACTTTTTGTGTGTGTGGCCTGTAGTAGTTTTTTAATTCAGTTTCTCAAATGTTTCCCCACCATTAGCATTACAGTTCATTTGTAAGCTTAAAAAAATAGCAGATTGTCTGATGCAACCCTATGTCTACTGACTGACGAATTTCAAAGCATAGGTCACAAGAATCCATGGAAACATGATTCATAAGAGTTTTTTTTTTTTTTTAAATAAAGTTTTAAACACTTCTCCATAAAAAAATGTTTCAAAGACAATCCTGATAAACCATAGACACATCCATTTTGTACCGTCTAAAATGTGAGAAGTACTTTAACAAATACAAACATATTTCTTCATTATCACTTGTAACAATGTATGCACGATTTTTTTTTAGAAAAAAATGATTATGTTTATCTCACTTACACTTATCTGAACTTCTCTGAAGAGGACATTTAGGAAAACGTGGTCTGTCGTCCTGGGATGCATTCAAAGATTATTGACTACTCAGACAATTGTCTAAAATTTCAAAATTAATATATATCTTGAACCACACATTAACTTTTTTGAAACACAAAGTTCTGTTGATATTTTTTGTTTTGACTATGGTAAGAACTGGAAATAATTTGTTTTTACCTCTTTCTTGACTCTTTCACTGTAAAGAGTGCCAACTCACTCCTTCTATGAAATCTACGGAAACTGTATCATGTGTACTACTGCCCTCTCTTCCTACATATTTCCATCCTTCTTTCTCTTACTCTTCCTCCAATCTTTGCTATAATTTATTTTAATTTTACACTATTTTCCATTAAAAATAAGTAATATCTTGGCCGGGCGCGGTGGCTCAAGCCTGTAATCCCAGCACTTGGGAGGCCGAGACGGGCGGATCACGAGGTCAGGAGATCGAGACCATCCTGGCTAACACGGTGAAACCCCGTCTCTACTAAAAAAATACAAAAAACTAGCCGGGCGAGGCGGCGGGCGCCTGTAGTCCCAGCTACTCGGGAGGCTGAAGCAGGAGAATGGCGTGAACCTGGGAGGCGGAGCTTGCAGTGAGCTGAGATCTGGCCACTGCACTCCAGCCTGGGCGACAGAGCCAGACTCCGTCTCAAAAAAAAAAAAAAGTAACATCTTAAGAATCTACTGGACTATCCACTATCCATATGCTTTAGGCAATATTTTTTACTCCCTAAGTATGAAAAGTAAAATAAATTAGTGCCTTGCCACATCCCTTCATCATCCCATAACCCAGCTTCTCTCCACTACAGCATTATTTTTAAATTGTCGAGTTTATTACATTTACATTCGATTCTCTAACCATAATTGTCTCCCATCACAGTATCCATGAAGCAGAAAGTTTTGGCATTAAAGCATGGTTCATTTCAAATCTCAAATTTTCTCACCTCCAAAGAAGATGATAAAATTAAAGTAGGAAAATTCATTTTGTGACTGATTGGAAAGGTAGAAAACATTCAATACATGTACAACAACTCAAGCCTGTGCTTTCATGTAATTCATAATATCAATTTTATGTCAATACTCCCTTTATACCACAGTCTAGACATAGAGAAAAAAAATCCTATGATTGATAGGTAAAAATATCCTATGATTATGTGTTATATGTTTGGAGAATTGATCATTCAATTTTTCATGTGAGTGATTCCAAACTATTATATAATAAAAAGTCTGCTGTAACTCTAGACACTCTGCTAGAACATATTTTTATAGAGACAGGTGGCAAGTGAGAGGGAAGGGCATCCATTCAATAAGCATTTTGATCAAGTAATTCAATTTTCACAAACTACTCATGTATTGTGTGTGTGTGTGTGTGTGTGTGTGTGTGTGTGTGTTTATAGAGACAGAGTCTTGCTCTGTCGCCCACCGTGGTATGCAGTGGCATGATCTCGGCTCACTGCAACTTCCACCTGCCAGGTCCAAGCGATTTTCATGCCTCAGCCTACCGAGTAGTTGGGACCACAGGTGCATGCCACCACACCCAGCTAATTTTTGTATTTTTAGTCAAGACAAGGTTACACCATGTTGGCCAGGCTGGTCTTGAACTGTTGGTCTCAAGTGATCTGCCTGCCTTGGTCTCCCAAAGTGCGGGGCATGAGCCACTGCGCCCGGCCACATTTATTATCAATGTGTATAAATATGTCCTTGACAGGAACAAAACTATCTAGATTCCATGGTCCTATACAGAATATAGTCTCAAATTATTTGTGACTATCTTTATCATTAGCTTGGTGAAGAGAAACGATATTTATGAAAGACAGTTTAAAAGACATTCCTCTGTTGTCTATATATTATATACAGATCAAAGCCATGTTCTTGGACCACAATGTCTCAAAACCCTGCAAAATTACTTTTACTAAGTTTGGCTTTATTATTGTACCCTTAGCTTTTATGGGAAGAAGTTTACAAAATTCAATCCTGCAGTTATTAATCTTCAATAACTCATGTATTGAAAATTTATGGCAAGGTTTTCTTTCTCATCTTAAGCACCAGGAAAAATACCTGAGCTCCCTTATGCAATTAGTACACTATTTCCATATATAAATTGTACATCAGATTTGTTCTGTTCTTACTTTGGCTGGTAGGAAACTCAAGAATAAAATTCGAAGGTCAATTTTTAATAGCTGTGTAACATCCATGGTCTATATATCTGCATTCAACCAACTCTAGCCTCTTATTTGTATTTGCCTTTTTCCAGTCTTTACTTTTGTATAAATTTTATTTTCTATAGCTTTATATTCATAGAAGTGTATAAATAAATACAAAAATATTTATAGATACTCCCTATTTCCTAATAGACCGATTTTACCCATTCACATATGAGACTTTTAAGAAAAAAACACATCAGGGAGGACGTGAATCTTCATGACTTGAAGGAAGCATCCTCAACAAAGATATTGTAAATCCCAAAGAGAAATAAAGTTCAAATTGAAGTGGGGTTATAGATTGTACAGAGTTCCAGTGAGAAAGCATTATGATAAATAACTGCATATAGAAATTCTTTTCAATTTAAGGAAGTTTCCTGATTTTCTGATGGCCAGAGTTTTGTCCTTTACCTCTAAAATTTACTAGAACTAAAATGAAAGTGAGACAGAAGCAACTAGTCCTTCCCAAGGCTTCTCATCCTGGAGTTCTCTGTCAAGTGGGTGATTTTGACTATAAAGTATTCTTTTGTTTTCTTTGTCTGAAGTCATTCCCAGATTAGTTTGTGACTTGCTTGAGCATGTTTCCCAGCAGTGATCTTGGGCTGTCCCATTCACTTCTGACCTGCACCTGCTCTTTTCAAGTATTGCACCAAGAGTAGCTGAGGCCTAAACAGAGGCCTGCTGGCCCATTCACAGAAACTATTCAGAGAGCTGCAAGGGGAGGGGCAGTGGGCGGGATGGCAGCCCTCCAGAGAAAAAAGGAAAGTGACCCCTTAAATCAGAGAATGACCTTTTATTTGTTATTAGTTGTCTAAGTAAGTGTAAAGGGACCACCTCCTCCATAATGTGCTTTGTGATACGGTAAATGTTACATGGCCTAAAATGGTGCTTCTGAAAAGATTAGATGAATTATTGGTATTTAAAACTAATTAAGTGATATGTTTAGATATCTAGACAGGGCATAAAATCTATTACATAACTGGTGCTCAAAAACATTTACGGTTTGTTTCAAAAACAAGAACGTAAATATATTTGGAGACATTTCTGCATGAAATATATCATGGTAACAAGGGATTTACAGAACACTTAAGTTTCTCACTAAGGTTTGAGATTCAGCCATTCAGTACTTCTGTTGAAACGGTATTGTGATTTCTTCTAAATCTTCAGCTCCACAGTTGTAAAAGAAGGACTCCCACTTATATTTTATCTAGTAACCTAAAAGTCAGCAGAAATTTTAAAATAAACCCACTAGGCATATTTACACATTTGCCATTTAGAACACAGCCTTGAACAAGAAAAACAGATCATAATTCATGTTGGGTATTTGTCTCCAGTGGACAAGTTTACAGAAATTGTTCTTCAGTTCTTTTTTTTTTTTTTTTTTTTTTTTTTTTTTTTTTTTTTTTTTTTTTTTTGAGGCGGAGTCTCGCTCTGTCGCCCGGGCTGGAGTGCAGCAGTGGCCGGATCTCAGCTCACTGCAAGCTCCGCCTCCCCAGTTTACGCCATTCTCCTGCCTCAGCCTCCCGAGTAGCTGGGACTACAGGCGCCCGCCACCTCGCCCGGCTAGTTTTGTATTTTTTTTAGTAGAGACGGGGTTTCACCGTGTTAGCCAGGATGGTCTCGATCTCCTGACCTCATGATCCGCCCGTCTCGGCCTCCCAAAGTGCTGGGATTACAGGCTTGAGCCACCACGCCCGGCCTTCAGTTTCTTTTATTGAGATTTTTGGGCCACTAATCTGTTCCAAAAGAGAAAATAATTGGCCCTGAGACTCAACTTTTCCATCCCAAGGATGCTTGTAGGCAAGACTGCCAGCAGTACCACTGCCACTCTGAACTAAAAACTACTTGCCATTCAATTATTCATATTCAGCCCTTCTAGGGAAGAGAAAGCACTAAAGAGAAATAGAGCAGCAAATATGTAGACATAGAAAGTAGGAAGAAGATTTGTAATAGTTGCATGGGTAAAGGGAATCACAGAAGAATGATGTTATTTAAAATAGGTGACAGACTCAGGAGTTCCAATAAAAATGAACAGTATCCTTGGTCGTCATACATACAAAATGAATTAGCGGCAAATATGCTCAAAAAGGTACACAGTTCAGTGAAATGCTGAATTACCTGATGCTCTCAGAGTAGGAACAAGCACAGTATTTTTAACGCTTTTGGTTTGTCACCTGAGCTCTGCCAGGCACCCACCTCCACAAGAACTTTTATCACTTTGCCTACATTCTCCTATTATGAATTAAGTATATTTGATACCAATGCTTAATTTACTAATATACACATGCTAGGTGACTATTTTGGTCAAAGTTCTTTCCATATAAATTAAGATTTCCAATATTGACGATAGCAAGTATTTATAAAGTACCTCTTCACACTAACACATGTAGATTATCAAAATGTTACACATTTGAAAAAACGAAATAATTATTTAAAATAAACAAGCCAAAGCAGCTGCTGCAAAAATATGCAAGTCTATTGAGGTACATTTCCACCACGTATAGTCAAGAGGCTGTTGCAAATAAGAAATTGTGAGAGATACAGGAAAACTACCTCCTTTTCACTTATAGTATATATTATACTTAAACCTCTCATTTATCACATTTCATTTGACTAAAACCAGGAGAATTAAGATGACAATTGAAGAGGTCACAAGGGGTATTTTGGTTTTGGTTTGAATGCTGTAGACTGAATTGTGTTCCCAAAAAAATGTGTATGTCGAAGCCCTGAACTCCAGTGTGTCCATGTTTGGAGAAGGGGCCTTTGCAAGGCAATTAGGATTAGAAGAGGTCACGAATATGAGGCCCTCATAATGCATTTAGCAGCTTTATAAGAAAAGGGAGAGAAAGACTGTTCCTTCTCCAGCATGTGAGGACACAGCATGGAAGTAGTTATTTACAAGCCAGAAAGAGAGCTCTCACCAAAACCTGAATGAGTTGGCACCTTAATCTTGGACTTCCAACCTCCAGAACTGTGAAAATAAATGTCTTTCACTTAAGCCACCCAGTCTATGGTTTTGTTATAGCAGCTTCAGCAGAGTTGTAAAATATTTTGAAATGAAAAAAAAAAAAATCACTGGTGAAGAAGTGAAGAAGAGGCAGGAAAAGTGAAGTGAAGAAGAGGGAGGAAAAAAAGAAAAAAAACTTTTGTCTGGAAAGAATTTGTTTTATAATGTGAAATAAACATTTTATTAAATGCTAAGGATAAAAGAAATGTAAAGCTTGTTTGTCTTGTACATAAATGACAAAAATGGCACTTTTCATATAATTTGAGATCAGTAGACGTTAGGACAGAAATCGACCAAAAATATATCTCACTGCCAAAAACAGCAGAGATGCAGTTCTTTTTTACTGACTGTTGATGCAAGACACAAGGGAAAACTCTGGGGCATGATGTAAGAATCAATTAATGCACATAACTGGAGCATAAATCACATTAATGTATTGCAATGCTCTTGCACACTTTAGCCCCTACTGAAACACGGGCCCAATATAAATGCTTTCTCCTCTGTAGGCATTAATGACTCCCTCCCCTTCCTTGTTCCAACATTTTTATGAAACTTCACCATTGCACAAGACAATGAATCTAAACTCCAGACTTCTCACTGGATTGCAGGCTCCTGGAGGAACAGGATTGTATGTTGCTAAACTTATGCTTTGCTCGTCCATCCCTTTCTGTCCCTGCTACTGGCCATCCAAAGAGGCCGGAGGAGTCTTCACTCCCACTGCTGGAATAAGAAACTTCAGAATCTCAAAGTGAAATGGATCATAACTTACGACAGAAGGAATTATTAGCTATTTAGAGAAAAAGACTTTTCTCATACATACCTTTTCCCCCACATCTCCACCTCTATCCTCTTTCCCTGATGCTTACAAATGTCTTCCACTGATGCTCATGACAATAAATGAACACAAAATTCTGGTGATATAGTTGAAATAGTCCATTATAACCCTATGTGGTACAATAAGGGGTAAATGAGCTCTACAAACTGGTGTGGGAACCTGCTGCTTTAATGCTAACATATATTGTCTGTTTTCCAAAACATTTTGGCAAATATATTTTTGGAACACTACAGCCAGATACCACTTACACTGGTACACTTTCAGACACTATATTTAAGGGTTTTGTTGTTGTTGTTTTTGGTTGTTTTGTTTTGTTGTTTTTGTTTTTTCTGCTTGTTTGTTTGTTTATTTTTTGAGACAAGAGTCTCTCTGTCACCCAGGCTGGAGTGCAGTGGTGCAATCTCCGTTCACTGCAACATTCGTCTCCCAGGTTCAAACAATTCTCCTGCCTCAGCCTCCCGAATAACTGGGATTACAGACACCTGCCACCATGACCAACTGATTTTTGTATTTTTAGTAGAGACGGGGTTTCACCACGTTGACCACGCTGGTCTCCAACTCCTGACTTCAAGTGATCCAACCCGCCTCGGTCTACCAAATTGACAGGATTACAGGCGTGAGCGACCGTGCCCAGTCTATTTTTATTACATAATATGAGCTACATTCTAGCATTAATATTTAGGTTTAGAGTTGTAAACACATTAGAAATGACTGAACTAGAATTTTTTTTCAGGTAATTTCAAAATATTTTTGGTTCTTGGAATAACTATGCATTCTTGGAATCTGCAAAGTGCCCTGGAGACCTCCAGCTACCATTAAGTAAGCAGCAATTTTGCCTGTTGAAATGACAATAGCCACTTCAATAAGTGCATTCAGCAAGGGGAAAAAATACTATAGTACTGCATACTCTTCCCTTTTAATCAGCCAGATTCTCAATTCTTTCTTTGGGCTGCATTCTCCTATTGACACTTTTACATCAAATACAACCAAACATCATTACAAAGGTCAAAATATACTTTGGAATACATTTGCACATGAGACTGAGGAGAAAAATTAGTTTCTGTCTCAAAATTACATTTTAACATACTTATCATAGCCTTCTAGAGCCAAAGAAGTGCCTATTAAGAACTAACACTGGGCCAGGCGCAGTGGCTCAAGCCTGTAATTCCAGCACTTTGGGAGGCTGAGACGGGCGGATCATGACGTCAGGAGATCGACACCATCCTGGCTAATACGGTGAAACCTTGTCTCTACTAAAAAAATACAAAAAACTAGCCATGTGAGGTGGTGGGCGCCTGTAATTCCAGCTACTCGGGAGGCTGAGGCAGGAGAATGGCGTAAACCCGGGAGGCGGAGCTTGCAGTGAGCTGAGATCAGGCCACTGCACTCCAACCTGGGCAAGACTCCATCTCAGAAAAAAAAAAAAAAAAGAACTAACACTGGCCGGGTGCAGTGACCCATGCCGTAATCCCAGCACTTTGGGAGATCACCAGAGGTCGGGAATTCAAGACCAGCCTGACCAACATGGAGAAACCCCGTCTCTACTAAAAATACAAAAATTAGCCAGGCGCGGTGGCACATGCCTGTAGTCCCAGCTACTCGCGAGGGTGAGGCAGAAGAATCACTTGAACCCGGGAGGCAGAGGTTGTGTTGAGCCGAGATTGCACCATTGCACTCCAGCCTGGACAATAAAAGCGAAACTCCGTCTCAAAAATGAAGAAATAAATAAATAATAGAAGAACTAACACTTAGCAAAAACATACAATGCAAATACAAATAGTGAAATAAAAGACAGCCCCACATCCATTTAAAGACTCTATATGCAAAAGTATCAAAGTCCTTGTTTTATTGTAAAATATACTATAATTTAGCTTTTAATAATCAAGTAAAATAATTACATCTAAGCAATAAGATTAGCACCCTCTACACACTTCTTAATGTATATAGTATAAAGTGGTATAATCAAATCTATTATCTATAACATGGTTAAATAATTGTTGACTGTTTAATTATTAATTATTATACTTAAGATAGCTTTTTGAAAAAAAAATTAGGTCGTTTCAAATGGTCATGTCTTTTATAAATCATTATATGCCCTCACTATGATGGCTGGTAAATTAATACATATTGCTAGCCCTTTCCCAGGCATATAAAAAAAAAAAAAACCATAGAAAATAGTAGAAGGTAGAAATATATTGTGATGTATCTCTTGGAAATAAGTAAGTGTGGCTCTCTTACTCTTCAAAATTTAAAGCATTCTTAGTTGTTATTCCAATTCCTCCCCCTTTAAAAACAGAAAGGCATTTTCTTGAATATTGTTCTTTATATGAAAGTTAAGATCAATGCTGGATCAGAGAAGATCACATATGAGTCAAAAAATAAATACATGTTTAGCAATATTGTTAGCTGCTTTTGCACTGCCAAATTTTGTGTTTCTTTAAATTCACAAATGTTTAATCATGTTGAGAAGTGCCAAGGGTGATAAATTTTATTTATGAAGTTATAATATATTGATATGATGTTCTAACAATGAACAGTACCATGAAAATACTCGATTTTATGATTCATTTAGAATCGTAATTCTGAGACACTCAAAATGACCAAGAGCACAATAGTAATAGTTGCTTATTTTCTTAGCTAAATGCAAGTAAAAGTAGCAAAGGAAATTAAAGTACATTAGAAAAGCGTAAGTGTTCAGGTTCATAGTGAAGCTGTGCCTGTTGAAATTTAAATCTGAAGGCCGGGTGCAGTGGCTCATGCCTGTAATCCCAGCACTTTGGGAGGGAGGCAGAGGCAGGCGGATTGCTTGAGCTTAGGGGTTCAAGACCAACCTAGGCAAACATGACGAAACCCCATCTCTAAAAAAATTTAAAAATTAGGTGGTCAATTAGCTACTTGGGGGAGCTGAGAAGGGAAGACCCCTTAAGCCCACGAGGTTCGAGCTATTACACTCCAGCCTGGGTGACAAAGTCTCCAAAAACAACAAAAAAACAAATTACATCTGACCTAATCTCTTCATCTCCAGATCTTCCTACTGGCAGAGTTGGCTTCTTCTTATATAAAAATAGGAAAGAAGTACTGACTTTCTATTTACAAATTCACTTGAATGCTACAAATTAGTAAATATTCTAGAAATTTTATTATATTTCACAATCAAAGGAGGTCATGGTTTATTTTTGTTTGATTTGGTTATTTTACTAGCAGCTAAATGGACGTGTGACAAACTACAGAACAGATGGATAAGAAAATAAAATCCAGATGTTTTGACCACCAGTGCTCTCTTCTGAGAGCAAAACTCACAACATTTTGAAAATAAATTCAGGTTCATTTTTCATTTTTCATATTATTTTCCATTTCAGATAAGATCCAGGAAGGTCATAATATCTCTGCTGTTAGCAACTTTAGGGTACATGAGAGTGGCAGTAGAATATAATCAAAGGGCAAGGGCCAACCTAGGTGCAACAAGGAGCACCAAACTCGCAGTTCCACTTGCTTCCACAGAGTGGGATTTTGATTTCATGTGAGGGGGAAAAAATGTGTTTAAAAGTTAATATGAGGTCTTGTACAGTGTGCACCTTCTGTAGACAAGAAGAGAATGCTTAAGTTTACTGTAACAGCAGTATGTTTAGGATCTCTCCTTAAGATTTGATCCTCTAAACTTTTATTTCCAGAACAAAATGAAAAGAAACCCTGAAATTAAAACATATATATTAAGGCAAGCCGGGCACAGTGGCTCACGCCTGTAATCCCAGCACTTTGGGAGGCCGAGACTGGTGGAGCACTAGAGGCGAGGAGTTTGGGACCAGCCTAGCCAACATGACAAAACCCTGTCTCTACTAAAAATACAAAAATTAGCTGGGCATGTTGGCACACACCTATAATCCCAGCTACTCAGGAGGTTGAGGCAGGAGAATCACTTTAACCTGGGAGGTGGAGATTGCAGTGAGCCAAGATCCCGCCACTGCACTTCAGCCTGGGCAACAGAGCGAGACTCCATCTCAAAATAATAACAATAATTATATATATATATATATACACACACACACACACGTATGAGTATATATGTAAAGGTATATATATGTATGTAAAGGTAAACAATAAAACAAGGATGGGAGTTAATTCTGGTTCCTTTTGTTTCTTAGAAGTTTCTTAATAGACAATTTTCTTTTATAGAAAGTTATTATTTTGACTGTTATCTCTGCCACCCTGGAAACATTTTAATGCATAATGGGGAAAGCGACTCCCTATTTAATAAATGGTGCCTGCAGGAGGAAAATTTGCTTAGCCATAAGGCTAGAAAGCTGAACTGGATCCTTTCCTACTCTCTTATACGAGATTATTCAAGATGGATTAGAGACTTAAATGTTAGACCTAATACCATAAACGGCCTTAGAAGAAAACAGTAGGTTCAGTACCATTCAGGACATAGGCATGGGCCAAGGACTTCATGGGTCAAAACACCAAAAGCAACGGCAGCAAAAGCCAAAATGACAAATGCGATCTAATTAAAACTAAAGAGCTTCTGCAACAGCAACAGTAAACTACATCAGAGGAACAGGCAACCTACGACATGGGTGGAGAAAATTTTTGCAATCTAACTCATCTCACAAGGGCTAATATCCAGAATTCTACAAAGAACTCAAACAAATATACAAGGAAAAAAACAAAACAACCCATCAAAAAGTGGGCAAAGGCATGATGAACAGACATTTCGCAAAAGAATGACATTCATTACAGCCAACAGTGACACATGAAAAAATGCTCATCATCACCTCACATCAATAGAAATGAAATCAAAACCACAATGAGATACCATCTCACACCAGCTTAGAATGGCAATCATTAAAAAGGTCAGGAAACAACAGGCTGCTGGGAGAGGATGTGGAGAAGAAATAGCCGAACACTTTTACACTGTTGGTGGATTGTAACTAGTGTCAACCATTATGGAAAACAGGTATGGCAATTCCTCAAGGATCTAGAACTAGATGTACCATTATGACCCAGCCATCGCCACTCTTGGCTATATACCCATAAGGATTTATAAATTATTCTACTACAAAGACACATGTTACACGTATGTTTATTGCGGCACTATTCACAATAGCAAAGACTTGGAATCAACCCAAAATGTCCATCTGTGACAGACTTTGGATTAAGAAAATGTGGCACATATACACCATGCGAAACTATGCAAGCCATAAAAAAGGATGAGTTTGCGTCCTTTGTAGCGGAATGGCATGCAGGCTGGAAACCATCATTCTTAGCAAACTATCACAAGAACAGAAAACCAAACACCGCATGCTTCTCACTCATAGGTGGGAACTGAACAATGAGCATCACTTGGGACTCCTGTGAAGGGGACATCACACACTGGGGCCTCATCATGGCGAGGGGGTAGGGGGAGCGATTGCATTGGGGAATCTGATACATGATATAAATGATGAATTGAATGCGCCGTGCTGACGAGTGCATGGGTGCAGCACCACCAACATGGCACAAATATACATATGTAACAAACCTGCACGTTATGCACATGTACCCTAGAACTTAAAGTATAATTAAAAAAAAAAAAAAAAACCTGAAAGCCATAGAGCTTTAATGGACAAGCCAATAGGAGGAAGTCTTCCTTAAAAATTAGAGACATGATTGCCCTAAAACAACCAAAAAAAAAGATTAACAAACTTTGAATGCTCATGTTGGTAGTATTTAACAAACACTTTGATCCCAATATTCATTTATATATTACACATGCATTAATCTTCATAAAGACGTCCTGAGTTCCTCACCTCCATTCTTAAATATGTATTCTGTTAATAACACAGCATTTAGAAGTACAGAATGCTAAATAGTATGAGGTGTTATCTCTACTGAACTGATCTCCTAGTCTCCCTGCCCCCTGAGCTTTCTAATCAGGAAGCTGGCCCACTTAGCTGATATACAGATTGGATGTCTCATTCTTATTTGATATATGACCACAGAAATTCCCAGTCTCTATTAGAAACCTCCAGTCTCTGCTTCCCCATCTTTAAAACACAGTTAACCGTATTTAATTTCCTGGGTTGTGGGGAGAATAATATGAACTCAGGTATATATCCTTAATAAACTTAAAGTAACTGAGCAGAGTTCCTTATACACAGTAAACATTCACATAAATAGATGTAATTGTTTTGAAGTTAAAATTCTGATGTGTTTGTTTAAAGTCTCCATGTGTCATAATTTATTGATAAGTTAAATACATCTCACGTGTTCTTTGTGTTATTACTTAAGTTTTTAAAATTGCTTATGCAACAGGAGCTCAGGGGAGAAGACACTTCAAGTCTGTGGAAGTTTCTCTGAGATCTTCAGGGAACAGGACAGAAGAAGCAAAATAAAGATGAGCTCATATTCCAGAAGTCTGCAAAGGTTTACAGAAAGGGCTATGTAGGTGTGGCTGATTTGAATGACTATCAGTAGAACACTCTACTTAAAGTCAGTGAATCTAGCTGTAGGAATAAGATTGGAGACAGCAATTCCTTTCTAAGGTCTTAACCTTCCTCTAGCAGAAAGCGGAGTCAATAACATGTATCTGTGTTCAAACCTTTGTATTTCTTTGGAGTAAAAAGAGAAACCTCTGACGTGATCATTATACACTATGTACATGTATCAAAATCTCCTGTGTACCCAATACGTATAATTATTATATGTCTATTTAAAAATTTTTTAAAAGAGAGAAAAGTCTCTTGGGAAAGTTGGTATTCTCCCTGCTCTCAGGTAATTGAGCAAACCTCGAGGTGAAATAGGGTTGAAGCTTGAGAAACTCTTTAGGGATTCCTTAAAGCAGATCTTAAGAACCAAAACATCAACAAGAAAAGTCAATTATCAAAGAAGCTAATGCAAAATGAGTAGCAAGAATGCAAAATGCTACTTCTAGAAAAGTGGTTCATGGAGCCATTACTGTGGATGTGTATAGTTCCAGAGATCCGAGGAAGCCCAGCCCCCTTACCACCTATTCAAACAACTCATGTGATGTGTTTTTTTCCTTGAGGTGTTTACCATTGGTTATGGAACAGCATCACCCTCACACACATAAAAATGTGCAAAGCTGTGTATCCAATATAGAAAATATTAATTACTAAAGAGACTAACGGGGTCATAAAAAGGAAAAAAATGTTTTTTAAATACTTTCAAAGAAATTATAATATTTTTAAAGATTTTTTTTTCATGATACAGTAGCTCCATTTACTAAGGGTAGTTTTATTTAAGGCTCATGCTATCTTGACATTCACCTCCTTTTTTCCCCATGAAAAACATAAAAGAGCCTTGGGTTTTTTCCTCCTCCTAAGGTAGACAGTGTGGAAAGGCAGAAAAAAAGGCCAAAACTCTGCCAAAAAGCTGTACATCTAAGCAAGACAACTGGCCCATTAACAAATGTCTCCATCAATATCTTACCATCTGCTGTTTGCACTGTACTTGTCAATATTGAGCATCACTCACAGTTCATGTGACCATATAAAATCTCACAAAGCACAGAGTACCAAGGTGGGAAAAAAAAGCAAATTCAAAGATGGTTTTAGAATCTGACAACACATTCACCACACAAGGATATAATTAGATGGAAACAAGTTATGTACTTTGCATGCTTTATGTGTCAAAGGAAATTCCTCATAATTTCTAACAGTAGATTGATTATGACTGGCAAACCACGCAGTGCAGTCTCCACTTCTCCCTCTGATTCACCTGACTTTTTGCCCACTCATCTAATTCAGAAGCTCAGATTACCAGATTAAGCTGCTTAAATTCAAATCAGTGAATTTTAATTATTCATGCTATTAAAGGATACTGATGTTGTGGCACACTTAGGTAGGATATAGCCCAAAAATGTTACACTGGTTTTATTAAGAAATACCTTAAATGTTTTCCAACAATACACTTTTTTGTTGTCTTTTATGTTTTGTTTCTTTGCACAGATTCAAAGAAAGCAGAAAGCAGGAGTTGTTTGCAGAGGTACAATTGATAGTCCCATGTGATGGAATTTAAAGGGGACTGGAAAGGGGATTCCTTATGGAAGATCTTAAGAACTAAAACATCAACACGAAGAGTGAATTACCAAGGAAGTTAATGCAAAATTAGTAGCAATAACGCAAAATGGTTCTTCTAGAAAAGTGGTTTATTGAACCATACTGTGGACGTGTACAGTTTCAGAGATCCTTCCCAACTTTCACTAGTCTTTCTGAGTTTGACATTAATGTTCCTATTTCATTAAATATTCCTTCATTTGAAAATACTCCTGTGAAGAGTGACATTGATAGTGACAGGAAGCAGACGAATCCCTAGGCAGAGAGGGGCAGGTCCCTGGTGAAACCAGACCTTCAAGCCAAAAACACTTTAAAGCCTAAAAGCCAAGCTACAAGTTAAATCCATGGACTGGATTGAGACCCTCTCTTCCCATGTGGCACACTTTCCTCTGATTGATCCTCACCCTTCACCTATTTTACATAAACCTACCCTTCCCTAATTGGTTTTTCATGCTGTCCTTCCAACCTTTGAATGATACCTTTGTTTTAGCTTCTTGCACACTCACAAACCAACCAGCACGTGCTCCCTGCTTCTGAGCTCATAAAAGGCCCAGACCCAGCCACACTGAGATAGACCACCCCACTTCAGGTGCGGGGGCCACCCTCATGTCCCCTCTCTGTGGATAGCTGTTCGGTTGCTCAGTAAAATTCTTCTCCACCATGCTCAGCCTTCAGTTGTCAGAGTAACCTCATTTTTCTCGGACACAGGACAAGAACTCGAGAACCATCGAACATGGGTACAAGCCATAATGCAGGGAGGTGGGGACATACTCAGCCCAGCCGTGGGTTGAGCTGGTATGCAAGCCAGGCATGGCCCAGTGGGCCAAATGAGTGTAACACCTCCTGCGGCAGGCCTGGGGCCAAGCAAGGCCTAGGCTTGGGCATTGCCGGCCACAGAAGTCCCCGACTGGCAAAGTGGCCATGAAAAATCCTGCATCAACATGTTCAATCATTAACAGTTTAGAATGAATCAATTTAGTAACATGATTGAAGAACAGATAGTATATCAACTCTAGGTACCTTCGGGAAAAGAAAATCATTGGGTCTTTTCCCATTAGAATTCCCATTCTAACAATTCCAATTAGAAATGTGTTGCTTTGGATTTAAATGTTTGAATGCCTCTATAAGGCAGTGGGAAACAACATAGAAAATAAATAAATTTATTAGCCCTAACCTTGAAAGATAAAGTTATCCCTTTCCTACCTAATATTCTAAATTTAATTTTGCACACAGGTTCTAGGTAATTAAACGACAGTCCTAAAAAATTCAATACAGATAATAAAGAACAGAGAAAGAAGGAAGGAGGGAGGAGGGAGGGACGGGAGGGAGGAGGGAAGGGAGGAAGGGCAATAACACTTTAATTGCCTTGAAACAGCACTTGCATATAAAAACTGTAGCTATATACAAACATATAGGAGTTTAATAAAGTAACAGAAATGAACTTCCTCTTGCAATAGGGAAACAGTGACCTCTTGCACAAAGAATAGCAGTAAGCATGCTCTTGAATGTAATGAGTACATGATCCATGCTGGAGGCTACAGAGGTCTGTGCAAGTTACGCAACAGCTCAAATACTACTACTGTATCCATGTTGACAAAATATAAACAAAAATAAGAGCCAATAAGATATATATTGAAATTAGAAAATGGGATTAAAAATAAAATTTAAGCCCTTGGCTGTTTTATTTCAATGTAATAGCAGATATAAAAGATGCAGTTTCTCTGCATTCTTATAAATATTTTACTATAACAAACACTGAGAATTGAAAATATGCTTCCAACAATTAAAATCCACCCATACAAATATCTGTCCCTACCAGTGATTGAGCTCTCAGGTGTGGCTACTAAATGCTGCACTGTATTTATACTAAAGCTTTCATTTGCATATTTATGATATAAAGAAGACAGGATAAAACTTTTTTAAATTGTAAAAAAAAAATTCTTAATATTCTAAAATGTAAAATCAAATAAACGTGTAAAACAATAACATTTGAGTTACTGATATACATAATTTGCAAACATTGTTTTATTTACAAATAAATAGACACTTCATAGACTTCTACTGTAGCATTAGTGAGAAACTAGCAGCAACAACCCTTTGTTGAATTGAAAATTAGGGAGCAATGGAAAGGTGAAGTGAGAAGAGGCAAAAAAATTTGCCAAAGGTCAAGTTGAGAAATAAACAAAACTTTATTGAGACTGTGCTGAGAAGTATGCAATGAAAATAAATAAAGCATATTAAGTTCACCAATAGAGGCAAGTAAAAGGTAGCATCAGACTCAAAGGAGGGTTTTATTAACTCTGGGTTGAAAATGGAGGGAAAGGACCCCAAAAGATACATTTCTGGATATGTCTACCTGCATTTTAAATCACAATCCAGTGATTTTTATCTTATTCCTCATTCTTCTCTATAAATCTCATAGAGCTTAGAAGAAAATGACAAAAGTAAAAGAAGAAAAAGGGAGAGATCCAGACGGAGGGAGGGAAGAACGGGAAGTGGGAGAAAGAGAAAAGGAAACAAAGGAAAAAATAGAAAGAAAAGAAAGAAGGGAGAAAGGAAGGAAAAATAAAACCACATTTTCTTTGTATTAAATGAAATCTACCATTATAGATGATAGCTAGCTAGACAGACAGACAGATGGAGATGGATAGATACAGCCAGGTTATCAACAGCCAAGATCATTACCAGTTTGCTTCAAAGACATTTTTTGAGAGTTGTACCTTGGATTTGAGACACAGAAAAATGAATCATTCCTGAAGCAGCAATAAGCAGGTGGTTTATTTCGGGTGAGTTTTTAGGGGCTTTTTTGGTTTTGTTTGTTTGCTTCTGTGTTTTCCCAGAATCTTGTTTCATAAAGATTTCTCAAATTCAGGATGAACTCAACCATTAGAAGTAAAAGAATCAATTGATTTTCCGTTAGACAAAGAGAAGTGAAGTAGAACAGAATAAGAAACAGAGGTTCAAGGCAACCTCAAACTTTTATTAGTGAGAATGTACATAAAGCCATAGCTCTCCCCTCTGGGTTTAACTAAAATGAACCAACTCTCAGATACAAATGTGCTGCCCCAGGTGGAGGGCCTTTCTCTAAAACACCAGCTTCATTTTTTTTATATACTTCTTTCACCTTCAACCATAATAATAAAACCTAATGACAATTTCAATAGTAAAAGTTAGCATTTCCCATATTTGCTAGTTGCTACTATCTCCTATATTTGCTAAGAATCCTGGTAAGCAGTATACTTTTGAAGCATCCTATGGGTAGATAATATAGTCATTCAACTTTGCAGATCTGTTCAAAAAAATGTATCGAATGCCTGTTATATGTAGAGTACTATTCTAGACACTAAAAACACAACATCAAATAAAAAAACACACAAAAAAACAACACTGATGGAATGCACAATACGACGGAGTAAACTGAGCGACAGAGAAGTAAAAGATATTTTCCTGGTATTGCACACCAAGTAAGTGACAAGGTCAGTGTCAAGCAGTCTGATTCCAGGACGGGTTCCCTTACACCATGTGCTTTGCTGCTATGGAAGCTAATGCATACTTGGCCAGGGGTTATCCATGGCATTCTGCTTTTCAGATTTTAATTGTAACATTTAGTATTATATCAGTAGTAATTCAATGTAATGTAGTTACAGATTTAAAAGCCCTCCAAGCGCATGTCTCATATAAGCATGTAAGGCACTTCAATTACTACAATTATTTCATTTAAATTCATTGATAAAATGTGTATTCTAAAAGTGACTGAGGAACTGAATTGAATATTATGCTGTTCATGGATACGAACAATAGCTGAGTACAATTAATAGTCTATTTGGGTACAATTAATAGTCTGAAGGAAGCTGGACTAACAGGCATGCCTATCTGCATTTATAATATAACACTTCAGATCATGGTCAATGTTTAGTATTACAGTAAGTATGTATTTTCTCAGCCTATAGAAATATTTTCTAGCATAAAGTACACAATAATTGGAATCAAGCAGACAGCTCATTTAACTATTTTGAGACCCAATCATCGGTATAAAAAAATAAAATAGGCATAAGACACATTCCCAACATTTGTTTGATAGGCTTAAGGGAGATGATATATGTGATAATTCTATGCAGAATGCAGCGTCCTTTGATTTTCTC
Organism: Rhinopithecus bieti; assembly: GCF_001698545.2. Taxonomy (NCBI): domain Eukaryota; kingdom Metazoa; phylum Chordata; class Mammalia; order Primates; family Cercopithecidae; genus Rhinopithecus; species Rhinopithecus bieti. The sequence continues at coordinate 1,085,603 of NW_016803441.1, read as the reverse complement.
TTTTCAGGATTACAGAATTGTTTGGACTTTCTAATATATTTTATTACTTTTAGTAATTAGCAGTTAAAATGTTCCTATGTATAAGTCAAGATAAAAATAATTTGCCCTTAACTCCTTAAACCAACCTCAAGGTTTAGTAGCCACTTTTTCTGAGTTGAAATTACCTTTTCAACTTTCATAGAGGCCCTTTATTCTCTAAGTTTTCTCTTTCCAGGCTGGGTGCGGTGGTTCATACCTATAATCCCAGCACTTTGGGAGGCTGAGGCAGGAGGATCACCTGAGCCCAAGAGTTTGAGACTAGCCTGGGCAACACAGTGAAAACCCATCTCTATAAGAAATAAAAAATTTAAAAATACATAAATAAGATTTCTCTTTCCAAATCCAGGTTTTGTGTAATTTCAAGCAATGTGGAATTTGTGGAATTCCAGGTATAATCATATAGTTCCATAATCTGGCTCTTTAAAAATGAAGGGAAATATCTGGATAGTCTTAAATCACCTAAGGTTTCTTGATACTAGCATTTCTCAAGGTTGATTCACCACTCTATGGCTACACAATATATGTCTGCCCTGGGGACTCCTTGTACTAGCTACTTCTTTACATCTAAATAGCTATTGCTCAATTTGTAAATACTGCCTCTCATTTCTATTCACTGTCTGTACCCTTTTACATGAAGCTCATTTTTATCTTGAAGCTTGGCTTTCCTGGCAGTAGTCCTGCTACTTCCTATATCCAAATAATGAAGGAAATCTAACTATAATGAAAGCAAGACCTAAATTACTACTCAAAATATTGAAGTGTCTGGACCCAGATTGGCAACATACTAGGCATGGAAGAAATCAAGTATCTGTAGACAACAAAAGTTTGCTATCTCCTCACTGATGTTAGAAACTAAGGTTCTTTTCCATTCATATTCCTTAACTGAAAACAAAAGTCTAACAGAACTCCAAACTAGAGATTAAAGTCCAGTCACATCTTTCCAACCAATTTCTGACACTGTGAATTGAAATGTGTTTCTTTTTGAACTCATGCATTGATTTCTTCACGTCTTTCACCTATTTCTAGGTTTTTCATAAAAGTTGCTATGAAACTCTCCACCCCACCTCCATTACACACTGAGTACCAATCAAAATCATTTGGTCTTGGAACCAACATCCAGATAGAGGAGGCTTTAATCAATAACTCACTTTCCCGAAAAGGATTTTGGCTTTTGTTTATCATCAGCATTTGGTCTCTCTCCAACTAACAAGCCCTCACATGTATAACCTGTATCATTGTATTTGTAATTAAAATAACAAAAAATTGAATATTCTTATATGAATCTAAAATATATTTTTATTTTAATACACCTATATTTGGTATATTTAGTCTTCTCTTAGCTCTTTATTCTTTTGACATTTTTTTGGTCCTACATTTTCTTTCTTTGAATATACTTATCTAACTTATATATTTGTGTTTATGAAAGTATTTTTAGATTGCAAGTGATTATTCTTAACAATATTCATTTTGCCTAGAATTGAGCATTTTAAAATGCAGAAGTCTATGCTCACAGAGCACACAAAAGAGTGAAGAAATACAAAGACAAATCAGTGATTACAATATAAGGCAATAATGACTTTCATGAGGTATCTGCACAAGGAGCAATATTTGTATAGAAGGTAGCAACTGATTCCTTCTGACAGCCAAACGTATTGAGCATATATTGCTATTAAAGACTGTACTAAGCACATATGACCTCATTTAATCATCATTACCAGGCTCTGTGATAGGCACTGTTACAATGATGAGACACAGAGAGGCTAAAAACAACAGAGCTAACACCGTAGCAGAGTCAACATTCACATTGCTTATTAGACAAGACTTATTACACGAAACTCTGAAAGACTAAATGGCTTTTATTAGATGACAAAAGGGGAAAATTTTGGGCAAACCAGGTGGTGGAACAGAATGACCAACAGCCAACAGTCATGAGTATATTAAAAACCTGGTGAGAGATACCAGTGGGATAGGCTTAGACAGATGAAGAGAGTGGCTGAGAATGAGGCTTCACAGGCAGGCTGTGTCCAACTACTCTTTCACCTGAATATGTAAAGATGAAGTCATTCCTTAAAGATTTAGATTGTATGATGCTAAGATTAAACTACAACTATTAAAGAAGGAAGGGCTCAATAGCCTTAGAGCCCCAGTCCTAACATTTAGGGGAGAAATTAAAAATGTAAGGAAGAAAGAACACAGCTGGAAGAGAAAGAGCTCTATTTCTTCATGATTTTTATTGCAGCAAATCAACAAATTTACTACTCCTCATAATTTAACAGTCTTTGCCACAGTGAAGACAAACATCATTCCATTAAGGAATGTGTAGCAACAGAATTCTCAAGTCAGAAAAAAGAATGACTTTTATCTTTGAAATTCTTATTTATGTGGTGAGTAAATATATATGTGTGTACATGTGTGTATGTGTATATTCATACTAACATATCTACAGAATTGAAATGCTGTTGTTAGACACAACTAAAAGTAAGTATCACTTTACATCTATGCTTGGTTCATTTCTGAGTGAGGTCTCACTACACTACCACTTCAGTGTCTTTCTTTCTCCTTCTTGTTCCCCCCCCC
>NW_016803441.1:1076257-1082206 GCF_001698545.2 Rhinopithecus bieti | reverse complement strand
AACCTCCACTTTAAATAGCTATGTAGAAATTCAACTACTTTCACAAGATAGGAAAATAATTTAGAAAAAAAAAGTTCTTAACAATGATAAAACATCTGTGGGTTTACATTTCCCATTTATAAACAAGCAGACAGGAAAACTGGTGAATATTTTATTTACAGTTTTAAATCACTTCCTATTTGTAAACAGATAAAAACTAATTAGCAGATTGCATCTCCCTCCACCCCGGGCCCCCCCTTCCCCCACCACACACACAGACCTTCATTCTTTCAATTTTATACCTTCCATCCCAGAAAAGAAACTAAACTGTTCAAAATGGGGAACCTGGGAGATATCGCTGCAATTGACCCCTACCTTCCCTAAAGTTTACTATAATAGAAAATCTTCTACATTTAAGTCGCTAATTTAAATTCCTACAGATTTCCATGTTTGTAGCATCACTTATTCATTTATTCAGCCAAATTTGTTTAGCACCTACCCTAGGCAAGCTACTCCATTAGGCATTAGAAATAAAAAGATAAATAAGACATTCATTTATTCCCTCAAAATGCTGACTTCTAGAGACTGGAACTACATTAGTGAATAAAAAGGCAAAAGTTTCCATCCTAGTAAAACACATTTTAATGGGGAAGCTAGAAAATGTGACGAATAGGTAAACCATATAGTGTTAAATATTTACAGGCATAAAAGAAGAATAAAATTGGGAAATGGGATAGAAAGTGCGAGAGCAGAGTTGTAATTTTAGAGAGGTAGACAGGGTTTAGTTTCTTTTCTCACAGAACTCAGTAGAGAAAGGCAATCTTTTCTTAAAAACTATGGCAATACAATGTGATAAATGCTACTAACCAAGTGATTGACAAAATGCGAAGATTACATAACAGAAAGAGCTACTGATTGTTGGAGAAATCACAGAGGGAAGAAACCATCTGAATTCTGAAAGAGAAGATGACATTCCCAAGGGGGCTGGTAGAGAACAGGCAAAGGAACAGCATATGCAAAGTCAGAGAGGCAGCATTTGGCGAATAATTGCTATTTATCAGCAGACAGTAGCAATTACCATTGAATTCAGAACGTACCATGTTCCAGATACTTTCACACATCATCGTGATTAACCCTCACAATAAATCTATGCGCTTATTAATAGTATTCCTTTTTTAAAATAAGAGCAAGGCCAGAATGAAGATAGAAGGAGAAACTTAAAAAATAGGTTGAGATGGGCCGGGGGCAGTGGCTCACGCCTGTACTCCCAGCACTTTGGGAGACCGAGGCTGGGGGATCATGAGGTCAGGAGATCGAGACCATCCTGGCCAACATGGTGAATCTCCATCTCTACTAAATATACAAAAATTAGCCAGATGTGATGGCGGCGCCTGTAGTCCCAGCTACTTGGGAGGCTTAGGCCGGAGAATCGCTTGAACCCAGGAGGCAGAGGTTGCAGTGAGCCCAGATCACTGCACTTCAGCCTGGGCAACAGAGCGAGATGCTGTCTCAAAAAAAAGAAAAGAAAAGAAAAAGAAAAAAAAAAAGGTTGAGGTTAAGGAGTTTGAATATCATCCTTTAAACGAGTCAACTGAATGTTTTAAAATAAAGAAGGGACATGATCAAAAGTTACAGTTTGTTTAAAATTGTAGACTGCAGTGTGGAGAACAGATCATTGGGGTTGGGAGGCAGAATGATAATAGATTATTATTTATAATAACGAAAGGCTATAATTTAGTTAAAATGTGGCAAAAGCTTGATCTTAGCCAATAACCGTGGAAAAATTAAAAGTAGGATAAGAAAAACCTGGTAGCCAACTAAATGTGGGTGGAAGAGGAATGGAAGAGCATAAAAAGGGGAGGTATTCAGCCAATTCTAAATGTTCTAACTTAGAACATCTAGAGGGTGACACTATTAGCAAAGAAAAAAAAGGTAAGGGGAGAAGATTGGGAGAAGAGAGGACGGAGATAAAAAGGGGTCTAAGTCTGAACTTCTTCAATATATCTTGGTGATACTGAAGTCAAGATACCCAGTGGACCTGAAATGATGACCAGACTGACGAGAGAAAGATTTTGGAGTTAATACATTTCAGAATTGTTAGCAAGTATATCGTTGTATTAGTTAGAATTTTTTTGGTGGCAAAAGACAAAAAACTCAAATTGCTTGTAGAAGTAATATAAACTCTTTTTGGCCGGTTGTAAAGTCTCTAAAAGTAAGGTGCATTTTCAAGTGTAGTTTAGTTAGGACTCCAGTTCTCTTTCTCTCCAATTATTTTCAACTTGTCTTCTTCCTTCTGTCATGTCATCATGGTTTCACTTAGGGTAGCAAAATCATGTATCAATCCCCAATTTTATATCTGCATCCCACAAAATCCAGAAGAGAAATATTCTCTTTTGCTACTTATTGAACAATAGTGCTAGACATCTTTCTAGAAGAACTTGGGTGTCACACTCACCACTGTCAAGGTTGAGGAGATTTCACTGATTAACATGGAATCAGCACCCCTACCCCAAACTATATGGATACTACATCATGGGGGAAGACCGGAATTAATGCTGGGGAAGCAATCCCAGTGTCCTCCTCAGTTTCCTTCCAAGGCTGACAGTGGCTCATTGTTCCATTACCTAGCAGCAGGAAGTTTTTATGAAGTCACATCTGAAAGAAAAAAGTATTATTCTAAGATGGACCAACTTTTTAGGATTGAGCTTCCAGTATCATCCAAATCCAACTACACTTCCTTACCAGAGGTAATGACAAAGTAAATATTCAGGCTATATGAGAAACTATATTTAAAATGTAAGTACTGACTAGTTTTCATAAATGTGAACGATGAAAATCTAGTGGTGTTAACTAAGAATTCACTTTCCTCTTCCTCTATCTGCCTCTCACTCCAATCCCTACAGCAACTCAGTAGCCAAAGGACGATACCAGGGAACACAAATTAAAGAGTCAAATTCTTGGATGGGAGTTCTAAATAAGTTCTGGAAACTCTGGCCGAAAGAGGGACATGGAAAGAGCCGATAAATGCCTGTCACCTGAAGGAACCTCGTGGTTGCAATGAGGACACCGAGTGACATGTGTATCCAAGAGGGCACGGCAGGAACATGGAGAGCAAAGGATCTATAGTTGGGACAAAGGTCAGAACAGATTAGCTTCATTTCAAAGGATGCTAGATGAACTCTTCCCTTCTGAAGCCTAGAACTGCTTAGGCCTTCCCCAGATCTTAATTGACACCCCTGGTTCAAATGAGTTAGGGAATAATCCTTAAATGAGTTTAGGTTAATTGTTAACTAGCTTAAGTTTTCTTCTAAGATAGTTAAGAAGGAGTCAAGGTTGAAATGAAGCTCAATTGTGGGGGAATAAATTTAATTATATTTCTTGCACACTTGCTTCTATAATGCAATTTTGTTTAAAGCAAAACTCTAATTCCACACTTGGCATCATTTGGTAACTTTTTAAAACTAACTCATTATTTCAGACCCCAGTCAATACTACTAATTTTACAACTTCAGAAAAGAAAATCATAAAACTGCACTCTGTGTCTCATGCAGTGTCACTCTGTAGTCAACAAAAAAGATATTTGCTGGATCAGTGAGTCCAGAGAGAGAAGTGATTTGCCAAATACGGCCCATTAGAGTACTAAGAATTTAGGGTTAGGTTTCAGCATTTGTTGCTGTCATTCAAGTACTAAATTTGTATTTACTTGGGGCAGTGTGTACAGTTTGAATAGAAGAATCTAAAGCATGTAAGACACTTTCCTGATTTAGCTGATTTTAAGAGTTATTCTCATTGAGCTAGGATGTTTCAAAAATGGTAAAATACAACTTTTTTTCGTACTATGATAACTTTTGTTGAGGTAAAATGAGCTAGCAGATAATACTGATATTTTCTTTATCATTTTTAAAATTATCTAATTAGTCGTTTAGAAGTCACTGTTCTTGGGATTTCTGGACATAAAACATGGTCAGCGGTGAAAGACAATAAATGCTCTCAATTTACAAGTGAAGATGTATGCCTAATTAGACAACAGTGGTATCATAAAAATAACAGACGATTAACATACTTTCTTTTTAAATGTATGTATCAAATCTATTAATAGCCTTAGGATGGTCTTTTATTAATAAAAGGACATAAAATTAAGGTTTTAAAATTTAGATATCTAACTAAATTAAGGCATTCAAATGAGCTAAATTTATACAAATGAGATCACATTTACAAATCTGGGAGAAATTACTTTACTTCTAAGTAAAGACCTTGCAACATCCCTGGGAAAAATTAACATTGATCTTATAGGAGGCTACTGAATAGGAAAATGAATGACAAAGTCTAGGAAATCATACTGTGGCTGAATGATTAACAGAAATGCATCTGTGAAAGTTAGAAGGAGATTCCAAGGAATGACATAGTAGGTACTTATGTATTACAAAATGCAAATTATCATGACTGTACAATTGGAACTAGTTTTCAAGTGTGGGGATTATAGTTTGAGTGGTGTCTGGTGGAATACATTCTCCAACCCATCATCAAAGTGTGTCACATCCTCCCTCTTTCCACCTTTGGGTTTATAGTTTAGATGCCTGTGCTATATATAAAAAGAAAAGAATGTATTTTTGAGAAGCCTGGGCTTAGAAATCATAGCTTTGGTGTTCATTACACTGCTTTTTGGGGGGCAAGTCTTTATCTGTTTCAATCTTAGAAGCTTTTTTTGTCTCATTCATTTGTTAATTTTAGGCTTTCCACTTTCTTTTCAACTTTATCCAGATAATTCCTTCCCCCCAAAAAATTCAGTAACTATAATGAATCAATGTATGTTTTAGTAATTTCAAATGATAGGTCTACATATATAAACACTATCAAAAAAATTAATTATCCTATTTACTACCCCTCTACAAATATGATAAAGAGGCCTTACTGGCAGATCTGTTAATGATAGAAGCTTTCTGTCCCACCAAAGAATGTGATTGATCTAGACAAAGAGTTCCAGTACAGCTGAAATTAACAACTGCCTGACAGGTGTCTTCAACTCTGCTCCAGTGAATTCTGTGACATCTGCTTACCAGAGAGCACACATATAAGGTGTGTGAGCTCACTTTGCTAGACTACGAATATGCATTTGAAATCCAAAGAGGAAATAGAAAATGAATTTGACAACCGTATTTGAGTACCTTTCCTTGGGCTACAGCTTCTCATATCACTAAATAAGCAAAGTAAGATATGAGTACACCAAATGACTCATAATATTTCTTCACTTCTATAAAATGGAATCCTCTATCTCTCAAACATTGAAAGATTACTACTGCTTATTTATTAATTGATTTTTTTCTTCATGGTCTGCACATTTGTCACAAAATGTCTAGTAAGAGCAATGCTTGCTAAAATTTTAAATGAAGATTCCTTTTAACAATGATACTGATTTATGATCTTTAAAAAATGATACTGTTCCTTGAAAACACATATTTGATCTTTAAAAGAATTTGAAGGAAAAAGTTTATATTAACAAAAATGCTATTATAAATTCATGAAGATTTCCAAATACAATTTATTAGTAACAACAGCATTGACGTACAGTTGGCAAATTGCGAAAATTATTATGAATAAGACAATTCAGGTGGGAAAAAGATAATTAAGACATAGCATCTACACTTTACATACTACAGTGTATTAAATAAAAGAGTTCTCTAGATAAGTGTTAATTAATGCAACCAGATTCCCGGGGACTAGACACTGTAGAACATAGTATTTGCTCAATAAATCATTTTTGAATGAATAATCATTTCTATTGAACTGACATAGCCCATCTATCCCTGATAGATTAGCCTTCTAAAACATCTAGAAGATATTCCTCCTTCAATAATCTTCAATGGCTCCCCACTTCCATCAGAATAAAACACATCCCTTGCATTAAAAGGACTCCACAATCCAGCTTGTACTTTCTTTCTTTTCTTTTTTTTTTTTTTTTTTTTTTTTTTT
>NW_016803441.1:1028076-1076065 GCF_001698545.2 Rhinopithecus bieti | reverse complement strand
ATGAAATTTTTTGAGACTGGTGACCAGGTCTTTTTTCTTTTTCTTTCTTTTTTTTTTTTTTTTGAGACTGAGTCTCACTTTGTCGCCCAGACTGGAGTGCAGTGAATGATCTCAGCTCACTGCAACCTCCGCCTCCCAGGGTCAAGCGATTCTTGAGCCTCAGCCTTCTGAGTAGCTGGGATTACAGGCGCCCGCCACCATGCGTGGCTAACTTTTTTATTATTTTTAGTAGAGGCGGGGTTTCACCATGTTGGCCAGGCTGGTCTCGAACTCCTGACCTCAAGTGGTCTGCCACCTCAGCCTCCCAAACTGCTGGAATTACAGGCGTGAGCCTCAGCACCAGACCTTTCCTTTTACTTTCTTTTTGTCTCTTCTCATATTCCTTTATACAAGGCAGCACAGCAGAGTGAAAAGAACAATGCTTTTGAGATCAGAATGGCTGCTGGGACAGTATAGCAAACTTGACTTACTAATGTATGATACTTTGTATGACATTGGAATATATGCAACTCTTTGAACCTCTCTTTTTACTAAATAAAGGTAATTAATACCTGAGGGAAGTTGTAAACATAAGAATAATAAAGACGCACTTAGCACATATGGCACAGAACAGATGCAGGGCATGTACTCTGATACTGTTGAGATAACTTTCTCTCTTTTTTCAATCAAGTTGTATACGTTCTACTTTTGTTTATAGTGTTTTCTTCCTTCTAACCTCGGACTGGAAAATCCACCCTATTATACTTGGACCTAAATCCTATTCCATTCTGTAAGTCAAATCAAAAGCTACCATTTTAGATAAGCACCATATCCAAGTACCAGGCAGTTGTGAACACAGCGTAGTCAACTAATTACAGATGATCCCAAGAAGTTTTATGTACACAGAGAAGACCATATAAGGCACTTTTAAGCTATCAACCAAGCTTCAAAGATACTAAAGCTTTAAGAGAAAAGACTTGATGGGGAGGATGGCAAACAGACAGCATGGTTAACTTCATAAATGTCATAGCTTCTGTGAAGGCTCTGTGACCTCATGAGCCCAGAGTTGTTACTTTTTTGTGTGTTCATTATTGAACTATTTTGTACATAGCTGTGAGGCACACACCGCTTTGAAATATTCATGATTTCTTTGGCTATATCTATGAGTTCCCCAGTTTGTAATTACTTGAGAACAAATAAAAGGCCAAAATCCGTACTCTCTCCATCAGTGCCTTCTACATAGTAGGTATTCAACGAACATTTGAGTGACTATTACTTGTTGATTATCAGATAATGAAAGTCTTGTGACTTTTTTTTCAATTAATGTTAGTACAGTTTAAAATGTTGTTTTCTGCAAGTCATGCAAGTCAAATATAAGTGGATGTAAATAATTCTGAATGCACCTTACAGAGTTCCCCAGTTTTTTAAAGGTCTGTTTCTTCTGGTAGCCTCTTAATTCAGGAAACTGAAATATGAAGAAGTAAAGTGTGGTACCCAAGATGATGCAAGCACTGGCAAAAGCAGAAACTAGCTACTGTTAGGTTCTCCTATTCAGTGGTTCTCAACCTTGGCTACCTATTAAAATCATCTGGGTAGATTCTTAAAAATACCAATGTCAGGCCAATTATCCTAATCTCTAGGGTAGGGCCGAGGCACTCGTAACTTTTTTAAATTCTCCAGGAGATTCAAATATGTATCTGTTGTATAAAGCCATTGCACCTCTCGTAATTCCAATGAACAATGTGATTGCTAAGAGTTCCTGAGAAAATCATTGCCTAAGGTCTCTTCTGCACACTGTTGTTTTCTGGGTTTTAAATACAGTCATGCAACACGTAATGATAGGGATACATTCTGAGCTATGCATTGCCAGGCGATTTTGTCATTGTGCAAACATCATAGAGTGTGCTTATACAAACCTAGATAGTATAGCCTACACATCTAAGTTGTATGGTATAGCCTATTGCTCCTAGGCTGCAAACAACATGCTACCCTACTGAATACTGTAGGTAACTGTAACACAATGGTAAGTGTCCGTATATCTAAACATACGTCAACACAGAAAGCTACAGAAAAACAGAGTATCATAATCTCATGGGACCACTGCCATATACGTGGCCCATGATTGAACAAAATGTCATTATTTGGTGCATGTATTTGAAACTGTGGCTCTTTACCTCTTAAACTATTACACTTACTTTTCCCCCTAAGTAGCATGCTTTAGATAAATCTCTAAATAATAGTTCCTCTGATTTCTTCAGAAACATAAACACACATGCACAATTTTAGTAGAAAAAAAGTGCTCTACTTTATTACAAGAAAAGGTATGTTTGTGTGATTTGAGACTTTTATGATATCTGCTTAGGTTGTGTAAGGGAGGAGAGGCCCTAAAATACACCTTTTCATCCTTTCCTTATGAATCAATCCATCATAGCAGTTTATCTAATCCATTTTTTATTAAATATTTTTTATCACTTCTGTACTGCTATCTATCCAACATCTTTCATTCTGATTGGCTTAGCCTTAAGAAAAAACCTAACGCATGTTAACAGGCAGTAGAAAAATTACCTCTTTCATGAGCTCAGTGGTCTGAAGGTGCACGCTACATCGGGGTGGCTGATGCCAGGTGTCTGGCTTGCGACACTTAGGAAGTCCCTCACACCTGTCAAGGGAGGCAGACTGCAACAGAGAAGGCGAGTCTGACTGAGCAGGCGCATAAGGGCAAACCCTGCTCCCAACTGCTGCTAGCAGAGCTCTAAAAATAAAGCGACAAAAGCACAGGGAAGGCAGAATGAATTCTTAACACTTGTACTCTTCTATTTCTGTCTGTTATGAAGCAGGTGATCTCAGTACCAAGCGATGAGTCTTTTAACTTTCTATATACCTCACTTTCAGAAATGATCCTCATGACTGCATTCATTCCAGCTGTTTCAAATTCATAATCATAAAAAGAATCTTTTTTAATCTTTCAAGACTGCCCTCTCTCTCATAGGATTACATTCTAAAATAAGCTTCTTTGATATTCATTTGCCTATTTCACTTTGAAGATTTTTTTCATATGTATTACTCTGGAAAACAAAATGTTTATTCCATTAATACTTTACATATTCTTTGAGAGAAGCAAGAGTTTTAAAAACCATTCCTTTATCTAGAGAGATGCCAGTCTAAATGTCTTCCAGGTAACGATCACTAGTCTAGAGAAAGTGAAACTATGAACTTGTTAACAACATCTTTTAATGGCCCTCCAAGTAAGGCCATATTTATTATAAATGTTATTTTAAATTCTCTGGTGCCTGAGCAGCTCTGCATGAGAGAGGAATGCAATGTAGTGGTTGAGAGAAAGTTTGAAATCAGATAGACCTGAGTTATAGCCCTGCCCACTATTACTGTCTATATAGTCCAGAACAGGTAATTTAACTGCTCAATACTTCAGTGTCTTCATTTATAAAAAAGAGAAAATAATGTCTTTCCCTGTTTTATATAATTGAGACCAGAATTAAATAATATAAGTAAAATACTACCATATTGCTTGGTATCTAGCACTCAATAGATGCCACCAATTATTATTATTGCTAACTACAATTTTTAGCCAAATAAACAGCTGGCGGTTCAAAAGATAAAGAAGTAATATTATTTTAAAAATGTTGCTGACATTTTAAAATAAGCACCTACATGTACATCCAAGAATCCAAACCCTCAAAGTCTTTTCTCCATACAGGTATGTGGATACCTTGTCTCTTCCCATTCTTTCTGGCATATGGAGCAGAAGAGCTAGAAGTAGAAAATATCTTGGGGAATTTTTCCTGAGTAGTAGTCTTCACTGGAGACACTTCTGCATTTTAATGCATTTCTCACAACAGGTATGCACAGGACATGTCTAAATTTGCTGAGAAGTTAAAAAAAAAAAAAAATTCACAGCAATTGAGAGTACCTCAAGATGCTAAACTCCTTACCTCAAGCCAAATGAAAACTAAATCTCTCTCTCTCACAAACACACACACACACTCCCCATTATCTGGATTTGCAAATCCTCAAAAAATCTTCTTTCATAATTCATCATTACCACTTCACCTAAATCTCAAATGGTGCTACTGAGCTGCCATCCACGTAGGTGTCACCAAATACATGACAAGTCATTTTTAAATATAAACTTTGATCAAGACACCAGTGAAGTACTTCAAAACATCATGTACACAATAAATATATACAATGTTATCTGTGCATTAAAAACACAAAAACAAAACAGGCCACATCTCACAGGTATTTGTATCTAGACACTTGATCAGTCTTCCAGAAACTGTTCAGGGCTTCACTTACACATCTATAACTCTGTTCAAAGCTATCAGGGCTTGTAACTTTTGTTGTTGTTGTTTGTTTGTTTGTTTTGAGACAGAGCCTTGCTCTGTCACCCAGGCTGGAGTGCGAAGACACAACCTCAGCTCACTGCAACCTTCACCTCCAGGTGAATCTTTTTATGATTATGAATTTCAAGCGATTCTCCTGCCTCAGCCTCCCAAGTAGCTGAGATTACAGGCAGGCGCCACTAGTGCGGCTAATTTTTTGTATATTTAGTAGAGATGGGGTTTCACCATGTTGGCCAGGCTGGTCTCGAACTCCTGATCTCAAGTAATCCGCCCGCCTCAGCCTCCCAAAGTGCTGGGATTATAGGCGTGAACCACTGTGCCCGGCCTAGTACTTGTAACTATTTAAACCATTTTCTCTGATTTGGTTCTCAAAGAACATGGAAATCATTTCTTAGTCTCTTGGTAACTACTCAGTTTATTTCTGAAAGATATACCAAGAACTGATGATTGTCTAATCAGAAAACATCATGATCTGATCAGAAAATCATCAATTATTGGTATAAATGGGGAAAATTATGCAGAAATCTTATGTTAAAAAGTACTTGATATTCAAAAAGTCTATTTAGAGTGAACATTATGCATCTCCCTTGAGATTATCAAAACATTGTGTTAAATTCAGAATTAATTCAGAATTAACAACAGAAACATTTCCCGTTATTTCTGTCAAATGACAAAAGGAGAAAGCTCTAAAGTGTTTATAAGCCATTCAAGTAAGCATTAACAGTTTGTTAAAAGTGAAGTATTTAGTTTGCTAAATTCTCTTAACTGTAATAATTTAATCTTAAAAATTAGAGAAGTATTATTTGAATGAGTCCCACATCTATATATTATTTTTGTTTTCATGTCAAACAGATTTTGATAGACTACCTCAGTATTTCTTACATAACACTTCCAAGTAGTCCTTAATTGAACATTTCTTAGTCAATCACTTTTAATCTTTTATATTTTGTCTGAGGAACAATTTTTACATATCTGTGCAAAAGAAATTTCGTATTAATTTATTAATTTTTCATCTCTAATATTTAACATTTACCCAAGGAAAATGGGTCATCAGCAAGTTTATTTCTACTCATGCCCTGGTTTCTCTGCCAAAGAATTGTTGTGTCTGCATTTTCAGGCCAGGGCTGTGAAGTGCCTCTTCAGAGTCTTCCCACCTCTGCCTGGCTGCAGAGCTTCACCCTCGTGACCCACATCTCCCTGGGGAGCCCCAGGACAATGGCTGACATTGGGTTTGGCTCTCAAGCCCTACCGTTCCCTAGGAAAATAGATGGACTTGTTCTATTATTCATACTTGGCAGAAAAACATTTGTTGAGATATTACAATTCTTTCCCAAATGGCACCATTATAAACAATAAGTCTTAATTGCAGTCAAATCTTTTGTAAAGACAAAGTAATTTAGGAAAATATAAAGCTTTTAAGGTGGTAGATATAAATACTTAATGTGTTAATTATTGTTAAAATGAGCCTATAAATGATCTGAGAAACGACCTTGTTCTATTGGCTTTGTTTCTTCAGAGACTAACACACTGCTTGAACTATGATGGGAAATGCTTATTAAATCATTTGATTAATATATATATACACACACACATATACATACTCAATACAGAATATAATGTATATTAAATGAAAATATATCTTGAATTATTTTATTAATGATATACAATCCTGAAAAACATTTATAAATTACTTTGTATCTGTCAAAAGTTTAACTAATGAAGTACTAGAATCATAATCTGAGATGTAATAATAATACAGTCAAAATTTTATTTGGTTGGTCAACAAATAAACCTGGAGGCTATTTATGGAGCAAAATCAGAGCATGCAATTACTGGTGTCTGCACTTCATCACTTCTAATGATGTCCAAACTTCATTTCAAATACAAGATGAGCTCAGAAAAAGCAGTCCTCAAGCAGCCCATTCGCCAACCTAAAGGCAAGATTAATGCTATAAAAATCCAACATGATGGCTTAGTGAAGAAGATGAATAGCCTGATATCACATGTAAATACTGTGCTCTACAGTCTTCAAAGTATTCACATATACATTGCCTCATTTGAAAGTCACAACGACACATGGTACTAGAGAAGATAGTGAATTTGAATGCATTTTACTGATGAGGAATGGAGACTCAGAGACGTTTATTGCTGTACCCAAGGACCCCTGGCTAGTATGAAATGCTATAATCACATGTGACCCCACACACATATTACAGAACTGGTTAAGGAAACATAAAACAAACATGGCAAAAGAAATAAATAGTGGCAAGACCTACTAAACATAACTATGGACAATAATCTATTACATACTGATTTGTGAGAAGCAAGAGTAGCAATGAATATTAAAAGCATGTATAAAAGCATTCCATCCAGGGAGGCCAGGGTGAACATAGTATCAAGTCCTGAAAGAAAAGACACACTATACTGGTGCAGCCTACAAGTAATTCTGATCCATTCTGAGGAGGTGTATGTGTTCAGAATGTTTATTGTAAAAATGTCTTCTTCAAGAAGTTGAACTTAACACTCAACAGCCAGCACTAACAGCACAAAGTGAGCCTGGCCTTTAATTCTACATGTCCACACACCCTAGAAGTGTACACTTCTGTGAAAACAGTCTTAGTGCACTGGTTATAGCTACTCATTCATATTTATAATCACATCATTATCATTCTAACAATGCACATATTAACAAATTCATATTATCTTAACTTAAAATGTCCCAAAATAGAAGGTACTATTCTCACATTACCTTATTTAGAGGAAGAAGAAAAAACAGCTTTCTAAATTAGCTCCCTTTTTCATTAAACAAGTCTTTAAAAATCTAAAGTTTCTCTTTATTTCTTGGGAAATCTGTCTGGCAAGAATCATCCTATTTACCCATCACACATTTTCCAAACCTGGAGCAGATCCCCTGTGGTTGCACCACAGAAGAGTACAGGAAGACACATCAGATATAAATCTCTTTGTCCAAGAATGCTAGAAAAATTCCCTAGGCATGAAGTCTGCAAGTTGCATAAAATTACCTGAAATTGGTCCGGTGCGGTGGCTCACACCTGTAATTCCAGCACTTTGGGAGGCCAAGATGGGCAGATCGCCCTGAGGTCAGGATGTTGCGACCAGCCTGGCCAACATGATGAAACCCCATCTCTAATAAAAATACAAAAATTAGCTGGGCATGGTGGTGGGAGCCTGTAGTCCCAGCTATTCAGGAGGCTGGGGCAGGAAAATCGCTTGAACCCAGGAGGCGTTGCAGTGAGCTGAGATCACGCCATTGCACTCTAGCCTGGGCGACAAGAGCCAAATCACCTCAAAAAAAAAAAAAGAAAAAAAAAATACCTGAAATTTTAATCTGGTAGGACCTAATAAATGGGCAACATTGCATGTACTGTCACTGTGGTCAGTTGGGTTATGTATGGCTCTTACCCACTCATAGGCTATGTGCCACGTAAGACTTTGAATTTTGTCTTTAGGTTAATGCACTACATTTTTTTTTTTTTTTAAATCAGGCTTACTTGCTTTAGATTTAGATTAATCTTAATTTATTAATGTATATTTTCTTATAAGAGAAAAAATGCCCAGAAGAAAAGCAAGATGGATGAATCAGTGTGTGCAGATCAGTATGTATACACACAGCCAGTAAAAGATCATATCTGGGAATCCAAACACAGGAAAGATTCAATACTAAATATTCTAAAGGAATTATTTTTTAATAATATCTCACTTAGGCCAGGCGAGGTGGCTCACACCTGTAATCCCAGCTCTTTGGGAACCCGAGGCGGATGGATTGCTTGAGGTCAGGAATTCAAGACCAGTCTGACCAACATGGTGAAACCCCGTCTCTACTAAAAATACAAAAATTAGCTGGGCATAATAGCGGGCACCTGTAATCCCTGCTACTCAGGAGAGTGAGGTAGGAGAATCACTTCAACCTGGGAGGTGGAGGTTGCAGTTAGCTAAGATTGCACCACTGAACTCCAACCTGGGTAACAGAGCGAGACTCCAACTCAAAAAATAAAATAAATAAAAAATACATAAATAAATCATTTAAAAATCTCATTTAAAATGTAATCACCGTAATAATTGTGGTATATGACAGTATGATCCACCAGTCCTTAAATGACTGAATAGTGATGTCGTGACCATCCCAACAGAGCAGCAAAAAGAAGGTAATGGTGTCTGGATTCGTTTGCTCAGGCTACCGTAACAAAATACTGTCAATTGGGTGGCTTAAAACAACATAAATGTATTGTCTCAGGGTTCAGGACACTAGAAGTCTGAAATCAAGGCGTCAGCACGGTCACGCTCCCGCTGAGAGCTCTCAGGAAAGATCTGTTCAAGTTCTCTCCCCTTGCTACTAGTAGTTCTTTGGTGTGTGGCAGCATAACTCCAATCTTCACACGCACTCTCCATTCATAGCACTGATCCTGTGTATATGTCTGTGTCCAAATTCTTCCTGTATCCAATATGTATCATATTGGATTAAGCGCCCACCCTACTCTAATATGATCTGATCCTAACTAGTTACATCTGCAAAGACCCAATTTCAAAATAAGGTCACATTCTGAAGTATTGGGGGTTAGAAATTCAACACAGTAATGTTGGGGGAGCACAAGTCAATTCATGTGGGTACTCGACAGCAGTCTCATATGTAATGCCTAAATTAGGATTGTTCTTGATATTAACGGTTTACATAACTTGGCTACTTACAGCTGTTTAAAGCTCTTAAACTGCTATTGTAGAATATAATATGTAGTAATTATCCCATTTCTTAATGCATGTAAAGGAAAGAATGATCCAGCACATGAGGAGTCAAGAAGTGTTTCTCAGTCATTGTGGTTTATTCAAGTTAATATATCTACAATCTACATATATGTATAGAAGTTGATAAATATATAGTTTCACTACATATTACATATACATATTATTAATATATAATCCAAATTTCCTAAAGATCATACCATATGGCAGACGTATTAGTGAGAAAGCCTCAGCACAGGGCCACCATAAAATCTGTTGTCTGACCTGAACACTTTTGAGAGTGAAAGGGCACTATTAACAATTAGGCTAGACTACCGGCAAAAACCAGAGGGTCCTAGTCACATCCAACATGACTGTAAACAAAGGGAAGAGCCGAATTCAAATAAAATGACAGTAGGTATAGAAAAGACTTTTACCAAATTTGTCTGTAGTAGGAAAGGGAAAGGCAGCGATCCTTCTGATCATTTGTAAATATTGAATACCTTAAAAAAGGGGGAGATCAATGTGTGAAAAATGCATTAGATTTTGCATATAGTGAGAATGTAACATATTTACGTTTTGTAAATAAAATGGCATACAAAAAAAGTATTATGGAGAGGACAATATTAAAAGGAGACACTAACCACATCAACATGGGTCTTTCTAGTCTTTCCGAAGACAATGTATGTCTGTTCTCACGCCGCTATAAAGAATGCCCGGGACTGGGTAATTTATAAAGGAAAGAGGTTTAATTAATTTACACTTCCACAGGTCTGGGAAGCCTCAGAAAACTTACAATCATGGTGGAAATAGAATCAAACACATCCTTCTTCACATGGCAGCAGGAGAGAGAAATGAGTTCCCAGCAAAGGAGGAAGTCCCTTATAAAACTATCAAATCTTGTGAGAATGAACTCAGTATCATGAGAATATGATGGGAGAAACCAGCCCCCTGATTCAATTATCTCCACCTGGTCTCCACCTGGTCCCCACCCGCTCCCCTAACGGCACATGGAGATTATGGGAACTACAATTCAAGATGAGATTTGGGTGGGGACACAGCCAAACCATATGAGACAATAAGAGGAGAATGCATCTGAAATATTTAAGACCCCCATTAATGCCAATCAACTAAAGAAGTGAAATAATGTATTATTTCTTGTCTGTAGAAAGAAGAAAAAGAAGCAAAGATATTACTTTTTGATAGAATAAAGCAAAATATTATTCTGTAACAGAGATTCTGTGCTTCCCTCACGTAATTCTGATTTTCCCTCATGCAATAGCATTCCCTCCTATCCAATGTAGACAGTGCTCACTGGATTTCTCTATTTCTATAATACACCACTTTGTGGTGTCATTCTTGTAAGTGCACTGTCCTATAAGACAACAAACATTCTCCATTTACAGAAAAAGTAGATGAGCAGAAACACCTGGTATTCTTTTCATACTCACCAAGCTATTTTTGGTGTATCAGAGTTCAGGCCAGCCCTATAAAACTTCAGAACCACATATAAGATTGAATATTATATGCCTACAAGTAAAGCGTCATAGCGTCATAAGCCTGTCCCCAAAGTGCTTTTATTGTTTTGGAGTCTCCGTAATTGTACCTCTCTGAAGAAAAGCCAAGTACTTTCAGCCAAGAAAAAAAAAAATCTTCATTAGTTTACTATGCAGCTTTCCCAGGTGAAACCAACACCCTCAGCAAGAGTGTGTGTCCATGTTAATTACAGCTTGCCCACAGGCCACCCTGGCAACTGTCCAGCCTTCCTGATATCTACAAAGCATTTTATGCAGTATGCACATGGGCAGGATAGATTGCCTAATTTCCGCTCCAGACCCAGCAGGAAAGGACAGACACTAGTACCTTTCTGCTAAAGACATGTTTCACTGCAAAATTTTCCTTCAGGAAATTCACAAATCTCCAGGAACAAGGGAAATTTACCCCTGGACATTTGACTGTACATTACATAATTACACTTCCTGCTTCACCAAGCACTAAATTTAACAGCTTAATTTAGAAAATAATTTGAACTACCCAATTTACCTGTTTTAATAGCATACTCGTTATCAGGAATTAATGAATAAAACTCACTGATGTGACAAAACTTTAGCAAAATGCAAACACCACATCAGGATTATGAAAGTCAGACAGAATTGGACACCACTAGCCACAGAAACATGTATCATGGGTCAATTTACTATGCAGATTCAACTAAATATCTGCATTAAAGTAAAACCTTAGATCAGTGGTTTTCAACCCAGGGTGATTTTGCCCCTCAGGGGACATCTGATGATATCTGGAGACATTTTTTATTGTCATGACTTGAGGAGGGATTGCTTACTGGCATTTACTATGTAGAGGCCAAGGATGCTACTAAAATCCTATAATGGACAGAACAGCGCCCCCCGCCCTCTCACTTCAAAGAACTGTCTAATCCAAAATGTCAATAGTCCTGAGGTTGAGAAATTCTGCCTTAGGTTATGTGAGAAAAATTAGTAGCTTTGCATAAATTCTGTGTGTTAATACTATGTCCCACAGATGCATTTTAATAGACATTCAAAGTTATTTTCAGTCAAGTTTCTCTGATATGATTCTCCTACCTTGCCAAAATTATGAATTGTCACCAAATACTATACAATGAAGTACAAACAAGTTCTATAAGATTAAAATAAAATAGTCTAACATTCATCATGCTGTGTCTGAATTTAGGAGAGATGAAAGACTGGTGAGAAATATAAACGACCAGCATTCCTGGCATCTACAAAATGCAAAACTAAATGACATGTAATGTTAATTGAGGATTCCAAAGATCTCTTAATTTCCAGTTTTCATCCATTACCAACTCATGATTTTTTTTCCCCTTAAACATAAAACTTGCACTGCTTTTAACCTACCACATTCCCAAGGTCAGAAACAGAACCACTCTCACTGTCAGATAAAAGCATGAGAAAAGTATTCACAAATGTACTTAACTAGACGTAAGGTGGAAATCCAGTTCTGTCTCTTAAAAACTGCTAGAAATCTTCTCTGTGATATAATTTAAAAGGAATAATTGCTTTATATGTTTTGAAGTCCTTGCCTCATTATTTATAAACAACAACTTTGCAGAGTGCTTGCCTGTGATAAATTTGTATTATGTTTTACGTGGAGCAAATTTTTGACCTTCAATTCAGAATGACAAAAAAATTGAAAAATCATAGCGAGCAGGAAAAAAAATAAGGCCACACTTTTCTCTAATGTTGGTTGTTATCATTTAGTCCTTTATGGATAACACTCAACTATCTTTTACACTTCTTCAAGTCCATATCCTTCAAAACATCTTTATCCCTCTTATCCTAATGTTTTGTCCCTCAATCTACCACATGGGTATTCAGGTATCTTATTAATTTCATTTAAAAGTCCTTGTGCTTTATTATTACAAAATACAACATACAGAGCAGTTTTTTTCCTGGCCATGCTCAGCTTATCAGAACTACTTTATTATGCACCACTGGTATCTATTTAAAATGATGACTTTGTTTTAGAACAGAATCTAATGTTCTAAGGAGACAGTATCTGATGTTAGAAAGGGGAAAACCCCAGGAAGCATTCTTTCAAAACCTGCTCCATGACTTTATGCCAAGCCATTGGTAAGCAAACTTTCAGAAGCAGATACCCGAGAAGCTCCTCTTCTGAAACAGTGTTTGGCAGTAGCAATCACAAGTCAGAATAGAACTATGAAATAATTACCTCTTAAAAAATATGGTCCACATTTAAATGGTCTACACAGCAGAGATTTATCTGTGCTGTTAAACTCTCTTTAAAATGACATCACTAGGAAGATTCTGCCTATCCAATGGTTTGAGACAGAAGGGTTCCTTTGAATTTTAGAGGGGAGAGGGCCCAAATCATGGGTGAGACATAAAAACAAGAATTTGAATTTGATCAATCAAGGAAGAGCGTTCGGGCACTGCTACTCCAAAAAAGAATTAATATGGTAGAAGAGCAGGGAAAGAGACGCAGACGAACACAAAGCCAAATTTCATCACAGTTGATGATTGCCTCCTGCACTACTAAGAATGTTTATATTTCTTTCAAGGTGCTTACCTCCATATAGGACTGGCTCAGAACTCATCAGACCACAGATGCATATATGTGCCTTAATTCACCATCTCATTGCAAATGAGGATGGTCAGGGAAGATAAAGAAAAACACAAAGAATCTTATCTCAGAACTATCTTAAGTCTACAGAATGATCTTACAGATAATTTGGAATATACAATTCTGGTCTCCAAAAATTTCCCATGGTGGTTTCATCCATTTACGTTCCTTAAACATACTTTTTCTTTTTATTCCATGGACCCTTGAAAAAAGGCCTAACCATCCCCTAACTGAAGTTATTCACAAAGAAGAGAATACTTAACTTTTAGACATGAGGTTTATGAGGCAACATCTGGCTTTAAATGTCCATCCCATATTTTTAGCCAAATTGCAAATCAAGTAAATTAAAATATTCATGTTTAAGGGTCATTTTGCCAAGATACTTTAAATGATGTGCACATAAAATGTAATAATAATTAATATTTTACTGCAATAATTAACTGTAATAGTCACCAAGGTGTTGGATGATTTCTATTGGTAAGATTTCAGCAGCTATCTCTTAGAATCATGGCCTCTACATTCTCTTTCTTGAAGATTTTCATCCTTGATGAATAACCTCTATGATGTTTTTTATAAGGAAATTTATCAATAACGTTATTTGTTGTGAGCTTTATCCTGAAAATCACTTAAAAGGGAAAAGCTACTCTAGGAAGTTTAGCGAGAGCATGTCTAGCACTGTTTATATTGGTATTCTTCTTGACCTGACATTGTAACTATTATCTGGGAGATGCAGCATCTTTGCAAAAATATCTAGTTTAATTCAATTCGTTTTAAGTGACCTACTGGAAAGCAGAAAAAGGACCCCTCAAGAGAGTCTTAAAACACATAACTCTGATTTTCTAAGAAACTAGTTTATCTCAACAGTCTGGAAAAATTCCATAAAAGTTCTTGAGACAACTGTTCAGGAAGAAGCGTATAGTAACAGATAAAATGTAGTAAGGACTGCATGGAAAGGCATTTAAAACAAAACAGATAACCTTGTACTAGTCTTTTGATATAATTCATGCCTTGGTTTCATTAGGTAAAATCCTACATGCAACATAAGAACATCATTGGCAACAGGCTGTCAGAAAAATATCCAGTAGAACAGAAAATAAGCAAAAGATGCTTTGTCAAACACACACACACACACACACACACACACACACACACACACACACACACATTTTTTCCATGCATTTTAATTCCAATGTGCACAGATGCTTGGAAAGAAACTGAGGTCCACAAAATGAAAAAGCTCTGCAATTCTCACTATTTGCTAACTGAACATCTGAACCAAACTTAAAAGGCATTCCATTCCTTGAAAACTTTTAATTGCCTTTTGCAAGAATATATTGTTTAATTCAGGATGTGTTTCAATACAGGGAGAATTATTTATACTTTTATACTTTTGCAGACACTCTGAGATCTGAGTTATCAATGGAGACTTTTATATAGCCTCAGCCTCATAGGCCAAATATATTTTAAACAGATATATACATACACACAGACATATATATACACTTTTTTTAATGCAGAGAGAACTCAACCTGCCCCAGGCATGCATTAATGTTTTTATCTTCATTCTTGGACATACAATCTTTGTGGATTAACAATTTTGTATACATCTGCTTCTTGACTATATGCAAATAATCTCAGAAGCCATCAAAAGGGAATAGCTACCTTCAGATTAGCTGATTTACTGAAACTATGAACAGAGTATGCAGTCCTGCTCTTCACTGCAGTATCAAAATAGTTGGTTTGCTGACAGCAAGTGTTTGAATTCATGGCAAACAGTAAATGCTCTAAAGAGAACACATTAAAAGCCAAATTTGCTTATGAGAAACAAAATTCTGGCAAGGAGGTACAGCTTGTAGTTCCTTGTCAAATAGCAGGCTTCCTTCAAACCAAAGCATTACGATTACTTTGAGGAAAAGGCCATTGCTATCCATAGCTAAAATAGAAAGTAAGTGTTGAAGTAGAGCATATCACTTTCATATAAAATCATTTAATGTGAAAATCTTCTATTGTAGTTTTTGTAATGTCATTTTCAAACTGAAAACAGTAGTTTAGTTATGTCTTAAATACTCAAATAAAGTAAACTAGAGCTATTCAGATTATGCTACTCAGAGGCTGCTAATCTGGGAACTGTGTCTACCAGTCCACAAGAAAAGTGCACAAATTGGGAGTGTTTACACACTTTTAAAACTGTTTGGAAAGAGTAATTCTTTGGCTGTGGAATTTAATTAAGTAAAAGAAGGTTTATAATTTGCATATCTTTTAAATTTCATTTTCTATTAATTGATTTTCATTCCATTTCACAAAATATACCTTTGCAATGGATATAAAATTTACAAAATAAATAAATCAACCCTACCCCTTTAACACGGTTAGTGTGAAAAGCACTGAATTAGACAATTACTCTGACCAGCGTTCCTCGGTGCTAGCAAATTAATTATTGCTAGAATTATAACAAGAAAAATCCTGAACAAATCAGACAACCAGCAGCACTTTGAAAATAAAATGACATAAGGTTTGCACAGGCTGAGCAGGGAAGCACCTGTATGGAGTATATGAAGGACCCACTTTTAAAGGAAATTTACTGAGCACCCAGTACATAAGCAGTATTAAAAAGCATGCCATCATTACTTTTTTCTTTGAAAAAACAGAAGTCATAGCTATTCACCTAAATCTACTCACTGAAGTGAAGAAATCATTAATAATTTATAACTGGGGTGTTAGTTAGAGGACATTACCATTACATAGTGATACAAATGAAAAATCAGATGCTGTTTAGGATTGTAGAGTATTGGCTAGTTTATGCAGGCAAATAAATGCATATTTTTCAGGAGATACCCAAGTATAAACCTTAATTTGGAAGAATCATAATCCTTTACTTTTCAAAAGAATTGTTTTGTAATTTTTCTACACATTTATTGACAATAATGGTATAAATTGGCTTAAACCATAGCAAAAAGAATTCTTCTTTGCAGAAAGTGAAAAGTTCAGCTAACTAATGATGACAGCACCCTTAATGACTAGCTAATGAGCTACTGGAGTTTACTTTCCTTACAGGATGGATCAGAACTAATGTCACCCAACACAGTCTGCCTGAAGGCAAGAGAGTGATAGGTCATCTGATGCTTCACAGCATTTCCCGAATCTGTGAACACATAAAGTAGGAAAGAAATGAGCATTCACATCTTTTAGTTTTTGGTGTATTTACGATGGCTGTCTAATCTAACACCTGTGGTAGGCAGGATTCTGAGATGATTCTCATAATTCCCACTCCTGCAGAGCCCATTCTCCTTGAGTGTGAGTGGGGCCCGTGCTATGAAGGGATGCCACTCCCTTAATTATGTGATGTTATGTGGTAAAGGTGACACGATTCTGCAGATGGAATTTAGATCTCACACCCCTTGATTTTGAATGAATCAAAAAGGGGAGTATAATGGATGGTCTAACTTAATCAACTGAACGCCCTTCAAAGAGGGATTGAGCCCCCTTTCTGAATGAAGAGAGTTTCCCTCCAGTCTAGAAGAAATAAACTGCCATGTTGTGAGAGGACCTTTAATAGGGCCTCCATAACCACACGATTTTGAAAGAGGAGCAGGAAGTAGCCCCATACAGGAATGCAGGCCAGGCAAGTCCTTACTGCAGCCTTGTGAGACTGAACAGAGGGCTGCCACGACGACTCAGCACGGAAACTGTTAGATAATAAATGTATATTGTTTTCAACCATTCAGTTTGTGGTAGTATGCTACACAGAATAGAAAATACCAAACCAAAATAAAGAAATAAATACATTTACATTCCCAAATTTTAAACATGACATTCAATTTTTTTTCTTTTTTAAGAGACAGAGTCTTGCTCTCTTGCCCAGGCTGGAGTGCAGCTGCTGGATCATAGCTCACTGAAGCCCTGACTTTCAGGCTCAACTGATCCTCTCACCTCGGTCTCCCACGTAGCTGGGACTAACAGGTGCATGCCACCATACCCACACAATTATTTAATTTTTAGTAAAGATGAGGTTTTGTTGCATTGCCCAGGCTGGTCTCAAACTCCTGGGCTTGACTGATCCTCCCACCTTGGCCTCCCAAATTGCTGGAATTACAAGTGTGAGCCACCATGCCCAGCTCAGGATTCATTTTATCTCTGCGTAAAATGCCTTTATGAAGATTCTACTTGGGACTGGGCGCGGTGGCTCACTCCTGTAATCCTGCAATTTGGGAGGCCGAGGTAGGTGGATCACCTGAGGTCGGGAGTTCAAAACCAGCCGGGCCAACATGACGAAATCCCGTCTCTTACTAAAAATACAAAAATTAGCCGGGCATGGTGGCACATGCCTGTTCTCCCAGCTAGTAGGGAGGCTGAGGCACGAGAATCTGTTGAACCTGGGAGGCGAAGGTTGAAATGAGCCAAGATTGCACCACTGCACTGCAGCCAGGGTGACAGTGAGACTCCACCTCAAAATAAATAAATAAATACATACATAAATAAATAAATAAATAAATTCTATTTGGTTTGTTTAGATTCACTGAACCTTAAATTAGTCATCAGTCTTTGATTTCCTCTGTATAATCTGATTCACATCTTTTTTGCGCACATGTTGAGGATCTAACATGTGTTTCTAACTCTTCTCATTTATTCATGCCTCTACACTAGGAGGAAAACTCATCAACTGGCACAATAAAGGGCCACACATTAAAGACTGCATACACCCCTCTTCTACACTTTAAAATGCCTTATGAGCTCGGATATAAATTCTTGAAAAATTGGAATTGATACTATAAACAGCATAATGTAATTGATTTTTACTTTTCTGAAAATATTTCATAATATACATTTATTACTCAAGGTAAACCATGATGATATGTTTGCTGCTCATCTTAGAGGAAAAAAGCCCCATTCTATATTACAGATAGTATGGTAATTATTGCTTATGTAGCTTTAAAGTTACTATTCTCCACTTGCAAAGATTCCTAGAACTATATTGTCAAGGGAGAACATCTAGGGCCTCTTTCACAGAACTAAAATCATCAGGGACAATGGGCCACTAAAATTATTTTCTGCACACGAGGTCAATTTTTCTGCAAGGTCAATGACTTCATTATATACTACAATATACTCCCCCACCCTTATTAGAGGTTTTGCTCTCTCTTTCTGGGGTTTCAGTTACACGCAGTCAACCAAAGTCCAAAAGTGTTACAGAATTAGAGAGAGACCACCTCCACACAACTTTTATTACAGCGTATTGTTATAACTGTTCTATTTTATTAGTTGTTTTAATCTCTTTTCTGTGCCTAACTTACAAACTTGGTATATAAGTTATAAGTTATGGGTATGTATACATAGGTAAAAACATAGTATATATTTTTAATCAGTAATATATGCAGTTTCAGGCATCCACTGGGGGTCTTGAAATGTGTCCCCAGCAGGTAAGGAGGTACTTATCTGTACTTGATATGCCCTTCAATCAGATACAAAAAGAAGCTTGGTACCATATTATGCTTTAGCACAATTTGGTGGTAGCAAAATGTTTAAAAGAGAGGAAAACATCAAACTTGATCATTTTTGCTTTCAGAAAGAAGAAACTTAAAACAGTGGGAAAATAAACTTTTCAGGAACATAACCACAGGTATGGGAGTGCTCAAGTACCAAGAAAGATCTAATTTATGGTCAATAGATACATGAATGGCAATTATGTAACAACTAAAACCAACTTTTTAAGAAATAGGAGGTGAGCAATTAAATGTTGGATAGTGCTAAAGCCAGAAATTCTTCCTTACAAGATGTTACCAAGTAAGTCTTACATCTAGTTAATGGTGGAAGCAAACAGGAACCCACGTCACCTGATTAGACTGTTATCCTGCTTCTAATCAGAGTATATTTGTTCAGTGCTTTCTACATGCAGTGTTTTACACGAATATTTTTAATCCTTACAAGAACCCTATGAAGTTTTATGAATGGGAATGTTGACTTGTTCAAGTTACCCAGCTAATTGTAGAGCTGAGATTTTAATCTACACTTTTAACCAACCATGCAAGTTCCATGAAATAATTAAACCCTAATGTTCAAAAGCATCCATTTTTTAATGCAATGACTCCTCTTCTATGCATTAATACGGTATTAGTTACAAATCATTTTGAGGAGAACTAAAAAGTCACTCAGATGAATATCTGTCCTCTGGTTCAGATGAGGAAACCTGATTAGAAAGGCAGCAACCCACGGACAGATGCAATGGCTCACACTTGTAATCCCAGTGCTTTGGGAGGCTGAAGCAGGAGGATCACCTGAGGTCAGGAGTTTGAGATGAGCCTGGGCAACATAGTGAAATAGCAAGACTGCGTCTCTCCAAAATATTTAAAAAACAAACAAACAAACAAAAAAAAAAAAAAAAAAAAAAAAACAGAAAGGCAGCAACCACACCACATACGATCACTTTTTAGAATACAAGAATGAAGTTTTAATGATACTCAGCATAGACCCAACATCTAAATCCATTTAAATTATAGGAGACCTGTGTAACTTGGCAGGAATCTGTACTGATTTAGTAAACAGAAAGGATATGGAGCAAACCGCCATCTTCAGCTTCAGACAAAAGTCAGGACACATAGCATAAAAAATCTTAAACATAACCTCAGGACAACAAGCAAGGAACAATCTGGAGCATTTTATTTACTTTTTGACTTGGTCCTCCCTTTCCTACTCCCATTCCAGAGATTTTCCCCTAGCGCTCTAATGAGATAAATATGAAAAGCATAAGAGAAAATAGTAATCTTTACTCATCTCCATAGATTACACCAGGAGTAGATTAGAAAATCAAGAAAAAATGTCTAGTTCTAATGGCTCCACGTTAGAATAAGAAAAATGAAGGAACTAACACTTTTCACTCTTTGCTCAATAAATTCAGTGGAATATACATAGACAAGTACTTGATGGCCTATCATTTAAGCCTTACAATTTCCCCTAAAAGGTATGGTGTGTGACACTCTTTTACAGAATATGAAATGAAATTGAAAGAAAATTAACTTTCCAAGATCACACAGGCTATATCAGAAGCAAGGTTCAACCTTGGGATTCTCTGACTCAAAATCCTGAATATTCCCACCATACCAGACTGCCCACCTTGAGTCCTCTGAACTACCATAGCATAGACTCATAAGGTTCTGGCTTAAGTATCTATCAACTTAGCAACTTTTGGGAGTTAGTAGAGTAATATACAACCACTGTGTGTTTGAAGATGTGCAAGAGTAGATCACAGGCTTCAGATGGGACAAAAAATTAAAACAATAATCAGCAGTTATATATCACATCCATTTGGATGTTTCAGTTACTCCTAATAAATTTACAATCTTTCCCATGGATGATGGCATTTCTGGATACTACAAAGCATTTTCAGGTTTTATGTTTTCTAAATATATATATTCTACATACATGTAGCACATCTGAATCTGCATATATATTTTCTTCATATCTTATAACTTTCACTTGATATAAATCATTATAATATATATTTGATGTTCATATATTGTGTAATGTTTATTATCTGTACACACACACCATATAAATATGTATATATCGGTGTACGTGACTGATGTATGCGTTTCTCTGCAGTTAGGGTAGATATACAGAGGCAACAGAAGGAAGAAGGAAAATAAAAATCGATTCTGAGTAGCCTGCTGACCCCAGGTTTTGGCTCCCTGTGCATATTACAAGAACAGAATCCAGGAACCAATTCACTTCACAGGTGGAAAAACCCAAAAGGGGTAGGACCAAATCCAAGACTTGCAACCTTCAAATGGCTCCTCTGTCACAATCATGTACACCCGGAACTCAACTGGCCTTCAGATGCCACACAGACAGGTTGTGTCACATCTGATAATTTAAGGAGATGAATGACCTCATATAATTATCACGCATGGTTTGGTCTGTGATGAGTTACCATTCCCCTATGTTTATTTATTACCATCGAGGAAAAATATAAATTTTAAACAATTACTCACTCACCAGTAGACCTCGAAACCCATGTGTCAATCCTCTGGGAACTAAGCTATCCACGCACAATAAAATTTCACCTCATAAAAATTAATGCCAATTTCTACACTTACATTGACAGGAAAATCAGGTGTTTGGACTGACAGCCAAGCAGTTAATATGTTTAATTTAGAGCAATCTGCATAGCCTCTATTGTGCCCATCTTCCTCAGGCTTCATATGGCCCATTTGTTCAAGTCGCCCAATATTTTTGCAGATGTAAATTTAAGTCAATTCTAATAAAATGTCATGACAAAGACAGGGTGGTATTTTAAAGTGACAAACATCATAAAATTTTACACATTCTTTTCTGTGGCAAATGTCAAAATGACTGCTATAAAAAGGCCATGTTGGCCGGGCGAGGTGGCTCACGCCTGTAATCCTAACACTTTGGGAAGCTGAGGTGGGCAGATCACCTGAGGTCAGGAGTCTGAGACCAGCCTGGCCAATACGGTGAACCCCGTCTCTACTCAGAATACAAAAAAATTAGCCAGGCATGGTGGTAGGTACCTGTAATCCCAGCTACTTGGGAGGCTGAGGCAGGAGAATGGCTTGAACCCAGGAGGCGGAGGTTGCAGTGAGCCGAGATCAGGTCATTGCACTCCAACCTGAGTGATAGAGACTCCGTCTCAAAAACACAAAAACAAAACCAAAAAAAAGCTAGGTTGCTGGCATTGAAAACTTGCTGCTTCAATGGTTATCATCAAGTTGTAATCATTAGTCATGGTATTAATGTATTGGTTAATCTAAAACATCTCTTTTATCCATAAATCAATTCCAAATTTGCACCAGAAATTTTATTTCAGTGCTTGATTTCTACCAACAAAAAAAACAGTGTTTATGAGAGGCTCAACTCCATTTATATTGCAAAACGAAGGGCTAGAGTTAAATGAGTGTAACTAACCATCAGTTGGATGAGTCAAGTAAAAGCTGGCCTTTTTCCGTACGCTCTAGGCAGATTTTTGCCAACTTCTGTATTGGTTGCGAAAAATGCAACTGGTCTTGATTTTACTATCCTGCACTCACTCAATTTGTAGGGTAGTCTGGAATCATTTCTATAAACATCTTAGATAGACTGCATTATTAACTTTCAGATATTCTGTTTTGAGGCTAAAAACTCACATCTTTGACAAGGAGAGGATATTGGTGGTAAAGCTATGACTTTTAAAAATAGATTCACACTCTGTGGCACAGTTCTCCTACAACAGGTGCTGGCTGAATTGTCACAACAAAGCACATCAAAAGCTTTGTGGTTCTGCTTTCTTCATGGTCTCTTTTAGGACACTGGTTTTGTCCTTAACCTAGGGATGGAACAGTTCACCCACCCTATTTCACTTACACTCCACTGCATCTCTTTCCCTTTCCCTTTTATGATGAAAGGCTACACAGGTTTTAGGAAGAGACATTTTTAAGACCTGCTAAGCATCCCTTTTTCCATTCATTTTAAGTTTTTCTCATGGCCCAAATGGTTATATATTAGCAGAATAATCTAGCTCACTAATCTATAGTCATCAATTCATGATCTCTTAAAGGCAGAAAAACCACACAAGGCACACATAATGAAGCCTGGCTATTAAACAGTCCTTTAAAGGTCCCCACGCATTCCTTCATTTAATCTTCACGGTAATACTGGATGCAGGAAGAAAAAATACTATCCTTGTTCTACAGACGGAGAAATCGAGGCTGAGAGTTAGTTCTGCTCTACTTTACATGACTCCTCTCCCTCAATCTTATTGCTGGAATATACAGTCAGGCGAGATAATAGATACTAAGACCTCAAACCTCCTGCAAGGGCAGCAAAGTTCAGCAGGTAAGTGTAGGAATCTAGAATTGAGCTGCTTGAGATCAAATTTGAACTCCTAAGGAAATTCAGAAAAGTTCTTCATACCCTAAACTTGTTCCCACATTTACAAAACAGAGATAATAATAATACTTATCTCAGAGGATTGGCTTGAAGGTTAGATGGATTAAAAAACATGAGGCCAGGCACGGTGGTTCGCGCCTGTAATCCCAGCACTTTGTGAGGCTGAGGTGGTTGGATTACTGAGGTCGGCCGCTTGAGACCAGCCTGGCCAACATGGTGAAACCCTATCTCTACTAAAAATACAAAAGTTAGCCAGGCATGGTGGTGCACACCTGTAATCCCAGCTACTAGGGAGGCTGAGGCAGGAGAACCACTTGAACCCGGAAGGCAGAGGTTGCAGTGAGCCAAGATCACGCCACTCCACTCTTGAAGTGAATGAAGAAATAACTTGTTCATTATTAGTTATGAATTTATTATTCATTATTTACTTTTCTTGTTTTATTTTAAGTTCGGGGTACAAGTGGAGGTAGGTAACATAGGTAAACTTGTGTCGTAGAGGTTTGTTATACAGATTATTTCATCAGCCAGGCATTAAGCGTAGTACTCATTAATTTTTTTTTTCCTGACCCTCTCCCTCCTCCCACCCCCCACTCTCTGAAAGTTCCCAGTGTTGATCCCCTCTATGTGTCTATGGGTGACAGAGCAAGACTCTGTCTCAAAAAAAAAGGAGAGTACTAATTAATAGTGTCTGGCATACAGAAGGAAAAATGTCAGAAAACAATATTATTGTAACTGAAGGATGATTGGTAGTCATTATTACTGTTCAGACACTGCAGGTAGAGACACCAAAATTACTTCAAACTGTGAATATCTATGGGAGAGAAAAAAGAGCAAAGTCACAAAAGGGAAATAAATAGCCCACCTTAACTCATCTCATCTCTTGCCACAAACCACAAGAGTGGTTTTTCCACACTGCAACGGTACCAATGAGAGGAACACTGATTCTCAGATCCACTGGCATTTGCAGTCCTAACCACTCATTCATTCATCTTGGAAACTCAGGGAACTGCCGTGATGGCAACTGCCAGTAATTTTCAGACCTTCGGGAGACCTGAGATGCCTCAGTGAGGGTTAACCAGGGATACACTTTGCGGGGATATTCTGTCAGTTTTTTATTTGTTTGGAGACAACCCTCCCTATGTTGCCCAGGCAAGATCTGAACTCCTGGGCTCAAGCGATCTTCCTTCCTCAGCCTCCCTAATAGCTGAGCCTACAAGCGAGCCCTCGCCCAACTTCCAGTGGTTTTTTATCTTCTGAAGTGTATTATTTTGTTTTCTTGACAAGGATCTGTTTCAACCAAAACTTTTCCCCTCTACTGAGGGCAGGAAGCACCAATAGAGTTGGGCAGTAAACCACTACTATTGCTGAAAATCAATGAATAAGTAATGCTAAATTGTCAAAGGAAATAACGATTTGCTCTTTTATCTGTTTTTCAATGATATTACTGGAAGATCTTTCTACCACAAGCACTACACACTTTTAAAATCTAATGACATTGGCCAGGTGTGGTGGTTCACATCTGTAATCCCAGCAATTTGGGAGGTCAAGGCGGGTGGATCACCTGAGGTCAGGAGTTTGAGACCAGCCTGACCAATATGGTGAAACCCCATCTCTACTAAAAATACAAAACCTAGCCGGGTGTGGTGGTGTGCTCCTGTAGTCCCAGTTACTCAGGAGGCTGAGACAGGAGAATCACTTGAACCCAGGAGGCAGAGATTGCAGTGAGCTGAGATCACACCACTGCACTCCAGCCTGGGTGACACAGTGAGACTCCATCTCAAAAAAAAAAAAAAAAATTTCTAATAACATGTTATAAAACTACATGGATCTTTAAGATGATAATCTCTCCTAGGAAAGAAGTAAATGAAAAATAAAGACAAGTGAGAACCAAATGTTGCTGTGTCCAAAGGTAATATAGTGGCAAACTGGAGTCTTGTTACTACCACTGAAAGAAAAACTCTAGTCCATGCCTCTCAAAATTTGAATATCACTAATGTGTATGTATTACATTTCTGAATTATGTCATTCCTTCTCGAGAATGGAGTATGTAATTTAAATCATTCCTCTAAAAACATCTCCAGTAAATTAAAATTATATCTATCCTGTATTCCAACCATCTGCTTTCCTTCTCAAGGCTGTTTCATATTTCAAAAGTTACTTTGTAAGACACTGTGTTTAGTCTTGATCCCTTCCTCACCTGCCTCTATCAGAACATTCATCCATCAATCATGGCATCTCATTGCTTTCATTTCTCTGACATTTAGTCTTCTCCTTCTGAGATACGGGAATCTCCCTTCTGGTAACACTTATTTAGTTGTCTGTACAGCCTTCCCCACCCTCCCCGCCCTTCCCACCAGAGTCTTTTTCTGAGAATCGCCTCTTCCCCTATCCACGGTAATAGCAACTGGCCTCTTACAATGTAATACCTCCTAATAAGATTGGACCAGATATGGTGAAGTAACCCAAGCTCAGGCAACCAGAGTCTCTTTTCCAAATCCCATCTCCTGGTCACAATTAAATGGGCTGTAAGTGGCCATCTGGCCCATATTCAGACTACCAACACATCTTCTTTGGGAGGTTATCTTTAGGACTAGGATTCTACACTCAAGCTGGTTCAAAGCTTCAAAGGAGAAAACATAATCCCTCGCAATCATTCAATATCACGAACACTGGAGGCAGATAATGCCAACTTATAGAGAAAGAGAAGAAAGAAGTGACACAAAGAGAAGCAGAAAATGACTTGAGAGATTATCGTGATAGCAGTCTTACCTTTGTCTGCAGTTGTTGGAACATCCTTGACCTGAACTCCCATGACGGATCATCCAGCCCCACTATGATTTAAAAATATTTCTTTTTGGTTTATGAAAGTCCTATGGTTTTGTACAATTTACAATCCCAAATGGCCTAATATTAACTTCTTCATTATTTATTATTTTTTCTTAACTTTTATTTTTAAGTTCAGGGGTACAAGTGGAGGTCTGTTACATAGGTAAACTTGTGTCATAGGAGTTTGCTGTACAGATGATTTCATCAGCCAGGCATTAAGCCTAGTACTCATTAGTTATTTTTTCCTGATCCTTTCCCTCCTCCCACCCCCTACCCTCTGAAAGGTCCCAGTGTGTATTGATCCCCTCTAAGTGTTCATGTGTTCTCATCATGTTGCTCCCCTTTATAAGTGAGAACATGCAGTATTTGGTTTTCTTTTCCTGTGTTAGTTTGCTAAGGATAATGTCTTCCTCTGAATTTACTATCTCTCACTTTCCTCATGTCACCAAATTCCTGGAAGGAACAAACTGCACTTGTCTCCATATTCTCAACTTGACCAGCTCCTCAAGCCACTGAAACCATGCTTCTGTCCCTGACGTGATGAGACTTCTCTCTTTCATCAGTGGCCTTGATGCCTTCCTTAAAGGGGTCATCTGGTTTGACCTTCCACAAAATGAAACTGTAAATCGAGGCCCTTCTTTTGAAATTCAGTGGCTATCTTAGATTACAGATAAATATGAGTTAAATAAATGGAAAAAAAAATCCTCCTTCTGCCTTCAAAGATATTGCTCTCTGAATTTGCCTCCAAACTCTCTTCAGATACTTTTTTTTTTTTTTTTTTTTTAACACAGAGTCTCACTCTGTCACCCAGGCGTGCAGTGATGCAATCTTGGCTCACTGCAACATCCGCCTCCCAGGTTCAAGTGATTCTCCTGCCTCAGCCTCCTCAATAGCTGGGACTACAGGAGCATGCCATCACACCTGGCTAATTTTTTTTTTTTTTTTTTGTATTTTTTAGTAGAGATGGGGTTTCACCGTGTTAGCCAGGATTGTCTCGATCTCCTGACCTCATGATCTGCCCACCTCGGCCTCCCAAAGTGCTGGGATTACAGGTGTGAGCCATCGCGCCTGGCCCAGATACATATTTCTAAGGGCCTAACAGACATCTATAAGATGCACTGCAAACTGCAAATGTCCAACAGTCAAGCTACTCCCACTCTCACAACATCAACCTGCATTCCTCCTTGTTCTCTAGCCTACAAAATTAAGAGATCTAAACGACATCTCCAACTCTTCTTCCCTTCCCGATTCCCCAAATCTCACAACCACCAAGTCCTGAAATTATACTTCTACTTTAAACCTGCTTCACCTTCTCACTGACACTAATCTTTTTGAAATCTCAGGCATCATCTCTGGTTCAGTGAATGCTGCAATGGTATACTAACTAATCTCATAGTCTCTGCCTCATATACTGGCCCTCCTTAATCCATTTTCTACATATTATGATTCAAACCTATTACTTTTTTTTTTTAATTTAAAAATCTCAACAGCAACACAAGATGAAGACCAAATTTGTGTTGGTACACAGAACAGGGCTATTGCTAATGTCGATGTAATATGAGCACTGCCCATCCCCTCCTTGGGTCAGGGGGCAAGAAATTTATCACCAGACTTAAGCCAACAGCTACCAACATCATTTCCCATCGACAAGTCCAACGCCTAACAAAGAACATACCATGTTTCTTTAGACCATGCCCCTTCAGTGTGCAATGTACTTTTTCCTTGGTCATGCTCTGATGTATCCCAGTGTTTCATAGTCAGCTTGGAATTGCTAATGTCTTCCTTAGGAACTCTCCCCCTCAGTTTGTATTCTCAACATGTAGCTCAGTGCCGTATGTAATTTGCACTCAATAATAATAATTGTATTAATTGTTGAATTAAATTATATTTGGTGTTAAAAAATATTTGAAACAAGAAATATTAAAAGAGGCAGTATAAATGAAAACTACTTCAAAAATAAAATGTACTATTTATTTAGAAGCCTAGTTTTAAGTATACTACCTAGAAGGCTGCTTACCTGCAAGTTATTTCTTTCTTGTAATCTAATGAAAAAAAATTTACTAATGGAATTTCTTTCTTGTTGATTAGCACTTAAGCTCTTAATTAAAGGTTATACTAGTGCTTCTTATCCAATAAACCATTTCCCAGAATTTCATAAAACTAAAATTTTAAGTACTTATGTTTTGAGATCTAGATAATTTTATTGTCTTTGGTCTCTAAGGTGAATTTCCAAATGTGAATATTTAAGTCTCTAAAAATGATTATTAAGTTTAGGAAGCAGCATTTCCAATATAACCAAGCTCACATGGGAAATGAAGAAAACAGAAGAAATTAAGAAAAATAACCAACTGCTACCTTTAGTATCTTTAATACAATGTTGCACCTCATAAATCTGAGGGCTCTTCTCTCCGTCCCACTTACACATCCATCATTCCTCAAAGGATTTTCACCACAATGCCTGTTGATCACTTTTTAAAAACAAGAGATTTTGTAGTCTGCCTGAGCCCATTTATTTTATTGTACCATTCCTCTTGTAACTCTCAAAATATGGCATTATTAATATTTAACCATCCCTTCACATAGTTTGACAGTACGCACCTTAGAAAAATTTTATTAGCTCTTTCCTCTCTTTTCCCTAATTATCCCTAAGGTACTGAGCAAATATCAAAAGAAACAATTCTCTAGACTTGTTTGACAATTTTGTTATGTGTTGATTACATATTACGGGTTTATCTGTATACCAAAATCCCTCAACAATTTCTCTTACAGAGAAATGTCTGATAACAGGAAATCTCCTGAAACAGTGAGTGCAGATTTAAGTGAAAAGGACCTGAAACTGAGGTCTGATCACAGGTAACTTAAGAAAAACAAATTTTAAATTTTCATTTGATTTGATGTTATATATAAATAATAATGTTATGGTTAATAGTAATTGTACACACGTGTGTGTATTAAAGAGCGAGAAAACAGAATTTATTATTTGAATAAAATAATACTGGAATTACTTTTCATCATTTGCCAGGAAACCACCATAGTGCATTTTTAATTACTCAGAAAAAAAGAGCTTCAAATAGACCATAAGATTATCCCCAAATCCGAAGCATTTAAAATGGCCAACACCATTATTTTCTACTGCCACCAGTTCTAGTTTAAGTTGTTCTTCCATTTATGATATAGAATTTTAAATGTATCCTAATTTTTTAAATCCACAGAGCATATGGTTAAAAAAAATCAGCAGAAGCAAATGTTAAAATAACATTTAGCCAGAAATATCCCACATTCATATTCAAAGAGAACTTCAAATATTGCTTTATATATAACAGCCTAATTCTGAATTATTGAAATTAACTATAAAAAGTGTGCCGGTTTATTGAGGCCACAAAGTCAATCTTTTCCTTGTTCATAACCTGTACAAAACAGTGGCAAAATATAAAGGAGCAATGACCGCTTTCTTTACTCAATTTTAAAAACTGCTAAGAGTAGGTGACTCTATGTGCTGAATTACTACAAAAGATGTAAATCCTACAAGGAAAGGATATTTAAGAGCTTATATTTTACAAATAAAATTTTAAACCTGTGCACATTTGCCTTCATTCCTAAAATATCACACTACCAAATATGTTTAATTCTTACAAATTTCAAAGCATATCTTATCTAAATGAAAGAAATAAAACTGCTTAGTATGTAAAGAACTTTTAATAGGTGCCAACATTTCAAATGTAGTTTCTTTCTCATACTTGTTTCATTTAAAATATGGCAAAACTGTCTTTAGAGTCACTTTTTTAATTACTTGTCAATTATGTTAGTAACC
Organism: Rhinopithecus bieti; assembly: GCF_001698545.2. Classification (NCBI taxonomy): domain Eukaryota; kingdom Metazoa; phylum Chordata; class Mammalia; order Primates; family Cercopithecidae; genus Rhinopithecus; species Rhinopithecus bieti. Next base: position 1,046,332 of record NW_016803441.1, on the reverse strand, counting down.
TATCTCTAAAGGACTTGAGCATTTTCCGGCTGCTTGTGTATGCAATATCTCATTTAATTGTCTCGGCAAATTATTCTTAAATGCTGGTGTTATTAAGTTAGATATAATCCCTGAAAACAGTTGTGGACTGACAGAAGATCTAAGGTATGCACACTTGTAAATAAACTTACCTTACTGAGGTTTTTCTACTATATCAATTCACTTAAAGTTTTAAAAATATGTGTGGACATACACATACAATATTATCTCTTAATAGAATACTATACAAGTGACACAAACTAGGAAGGTTATCTATGCGATGTTAATATTTTGAACTCTCAAGGAAAAGTGTTATAGTATTTTTTTACAAAGTGCTGCCACTTTTACTTAATTGACATTGAGGTCAATCGCCTTTTTCTCTCATCTCTGTGAACAATATGATGCAATCGTTTACATGTTTCAGTGCACACACATAAAAAAATGAATCGTGAAAGCTACATGGTTGGCCATCACAGCCCATTTCCAGTTTACTGGAAAGCAACTGTACGAAAGCCTTGGGAACAGTCGTGGTACTGCTCACAGATAGTTCATGAAAAGAAAGACTGGTTGACACACTTAGTGACATAGTGCTTGATGCACACTGTAAGCCTTAAGTAAATGTGGAGGCGATATAATAGAACAAAGTTTGTTCCCCACGGAAAGCAGCTGACCTGCTTTTTGAAACACTACCACAGACAGCTCTTTTAATAGAAATAATGGAACATTGTCATTTTAATAACAATAAAATGTTACTTTTTTGAAATACTGAAATTCTGATTTTTTTCCCAAATGCTATGTATACTTATGTTAGAAATGTTTATGTCCATACATGTTAAGACACTAAATGAGATCAACAAATAGCATGATTTGCCTAAGATATGTTTCATTTTACCCATTTAAATCTCCAATTTAAAGTTATAAATACCTTGAAGACATGTGCTAGGAAATTCTTGCAAACTTGCATCTATATAGAGAAATAGGGAAATCAAGAAAAACCTGAAGAGGTGCTTTATATAATGATACTCCAGAGAATATGTAAATTAAATAATAGTTTGTTATGCGCACTATTGTAAAAATTATTTGCAAAATTTCTAAATGCATTATGAATATATACTCCTAAATATATATACTAAATTTTAACACAATAATAATTTCCATATGTTATGTTTTTGTAAAAATTTACTATGTGTAAACCCTAGAAAGAAGTATTTTATTGTTAGTTTTATCAACGTTGGAGACATAACAGAAAGATATCTACACAGTCAGGCTGCTGTGAAGAAAAAAACTGAAAAGCTCTTATCTATTGTCAAAATGAACCACCTACTTTATATTCAAATTTTATGTATATTTATTAAATTATATTAATGAAAGCCATGGATGGGAAAGATAATAAAGGTACATTTTATTTACCTTTAATAAACCATAATATTCTTAGATTCTTGTATTTTCTGACATTTTTTCAAAAATTATATCCATTTCAGTCTGTTTAATTTTCATTCAGATGCCAATCCAAATAGCTACATACATAGCGATGTGTAACATTAATAAATTTAACATAATATTACTACTTACATGGAAAAATATATTGTTGCATATTTTAAAACATACATCTGTGGAATCATAAATGTTATATGGTTAAGACAATGAAAACAAAATTAAAGACCTGAGAAAAGTTTATTAATGTTCACTGTTTCAGGTTTTATTTTACATTTAATATTTTATCTCATAATTGATCATATGGCACATTTCCTTGTGTATGTAAAATGTAAACAGAAACTGCTGACCTTAAGTGAGAATAATTATGTCACTTCTAATGCATAGAATAGATATCCATTACAATATCTTGACATACAAAATTTCTCCTTTATAGCCTTAAATACCAATTTCTCTAATAACAGAAAAAAAATTTATATCCTAAGTAATTAAACCCAAAAGTACTATTCTTTTATGAGACTTTATGTTTATTTCCTGTGGAGATCCATAATCCTTAGTTTTATGTTTATACCATTATACACTTTGTATTAAAATCCCCGTATACCAATGGGCTCTTGGCCAATTATTGTAGACTGGCATTTTGATGTGACTAAGATAAAAGTTTAATATGAATAGTTATAACTATATATATTTTTAATTGCATTTGTAAATAGATTCTAAAATTAAGGACAAATTTAAGTTAACATTATAATACTGGCTATCACACATGTAATTCTAAATTTTAAAATAGAAGTCTTTCAACCTGTGCCAAGAAATTATTTCTAGAAAAAAGGACAACTACCCTTTTGAAAGCTACGTTTTAAAATACCAGTACATGTGCATACTATAGCATAAAAATGATATATTTTCCATTTATATATCAAGCAATACATATTATGTGGCTGCTACCATATCACGTATTTATGTTTCACACCATAGGGAGACAAACATTTCCAAAAGAAACACCTAACCCAGAGAAATAATTGTATCAAAATTTCCTTGCCTGAAAAACATCTATTTTAGTGTTAACTCTTAGAACAGGTTAACTACTACTTTAATCCAAAAAAATTTTATATTAGAATGTATGTTAAACCAGAGAGCAAAAATTGAAAGAAGATACTTAGACTGACACATTATTTGTTTTACCATAATAGAATTTAAGCCCTTCATACAGATGTAAACACTCTACATTAAAAAAAAAAAAAAAAAAACTGAATTACTAATTCTAATTGAAGTCCAACTCCAATTAGTGCATAATTAATTTTATAGTGTGTGATGGCATGCTCTTCCTCTTCAGATGATAAAAACTTCTTATAATACTTTTTCTCTGAAAAATAAAATTGGCAAAAAAAACCCAAAAATATTTCCTAATGATTCCCAGAGAAATTTATATACAGAAGCATAATGATTTGCCTTTAGTGACACTACAATCTTAGTACTCACTTTTTATAAATTGGAAGTTTTCCCCAAAGATTTGAGATTTGTCCTGATTACACAGTGCATAGGAATTCTTTTCTCTAAAGAAAAGCAAATTGCACCACATCTTCATGCAAAAAAATTGCATTTTTTTGTTTCATAAAGTTTATTCAGAAATCTAACATGAAGTACAAATGTCAACCATCAGTTCTTTCCTCAGAAGAAAGTGTTACTAACTTTTCAAATGAAAAACTGAAGATGCCGAAGGCTTCCAAAAATATTGCTAAGATTACCTACAAGAGATTGACTTCGCTCCACAAAACCTTTCATTAAGTATTTCATTCATGAAATAATCAATGTCCCATATAATTTGAAAATATCTTGAATTTTCATTGTTAAGAAAATTTCAGATCCTTTCAAAGAAAAGAAATTGTGATGTCCTACTTCCCATTTTAGCCCACTATTTATACTCTTTCCTGTCTAGTAAATTTCTGATCATGAAAATTGATTTACTTATAATTTTAGGAAAGCATTATTGCAGATGTTCTTCTTACAATAAGGATTTTTACATTAATATTTTACCATAGTATGTTGAGGAATAAAAGGTTGTATTTTGTTGTAGTTTTCTCCAATGGTATGATGATGTATCCCCTCCCATGACAAAATATTGATAGATTGTCAGTTAAAACAACAGTGTAAAAATGAGTAATCGGAACACATTTAGAAAGTGACTGTTTTTTAAAGAGCCACTTCTTTATTTGACACAGAATGCAAGCGACTCACTTGAGTTCTCACTTTACAGGCCAAGCGACAAAAAGGCTTAAAAAATTAAATGGAAGTGTGATGCCTTAACAAGAGTAAATAATTCTGAAGCACCCTTAGGGTGATTCTTATTCTTTTTATGTTCAAAAATATCCGACTGGAACATCCTGCCAATTAAACGAAGATCTCCAGATGGCATTTACCCTTCTGCTTCATAACAAAAAGGATCTGCAATCAGTTTTATGAAAGATTACCTAAAGAGGAACATTACTGTAAATCAATGACAACAAAAATTAGACACTCCCCTTCTCCGGGATAGAATGTGCATCCTCCAGATTCTTGCACTGACACCTAACGTAATAAATACTTAAAACTGAATCTTAAATAATAGCCGCAGGGTTTCAACCGGTAAAGATTCACTGTTACTTTCCACCAAAAACTCCTGTATTCAGCACTCAGCCAACAAAGGACAGCAAATAATTCCCAGCAGCATAAATACCGGGAAAGCTACCTTGGGCTTTGTTTTTGTTATGTAAAATGCATTAAAGTGACTCATGCACTTAAGATTACCTACCCTTAGAAGCTTTAAAGAAGCTTCAAGAACCAAAATAAATGCTTTCCCAGAAAGCCGGGTAGGCTATTCGGTGCATTAAGAAACATGTATATATTTATATGTGCCACTGAGTTTGATTCTATTTTGCTGCCTGAGAGAGGAGAGAATTATTATTTTTCATTCCCTTCCTGTCGTGTGACTATAGCTACCTATAAGCCCTCTATTTCCAGAACAGCAGCGAGGTTTTTAAAAGTTATTTTAGAAATGTTAAAAATAAAAGAAAATTGCAGGAGACTGGAAACAGTCCCTCCTTCAAAGAAGAGGCTCTATTCAAAGAACAGGGACCGCGTGTCTGCCGACACTTAGATTTTTCAAATCATGGGGTTGGGGAGGTTGGATCGCTCGGTCCCAGAACCTGCGAGCCCCCTGCGTTGACAGCACGCTCGGCCGCGGGGAGCCAGCACGCGTCTAATTGGAAGGCTGCCAAGTGCATCCAGTAATGTGGGATAAAACGAGTTTGGGCACTACAGCAATTAAAGAGCATCTCGGAGGCCAAGTGCCGGAGAAGTCCACGCTACCTCCGCAAGCCTGAAATTACCTATTTGTAAATTACCCAACCAAAACATAACTTTTTATTGAACTGGGGTGAATGAGAACGGGTGAGCTGGCTGGAAACTTTTTTCCCCAGTACGGCTGAACTCTGAAGTCTAGAGAATCCCGTTAGAGACTGGCTGACACGCCGCAAGTCGTCGGCGGGCGCTTCCTGGGACAGCCGGCCCCCGTGCCCGGCCCCGCGGAGGCGCCCGAGACGCCGGTTCGGGGCGCATTCCAGCGGCTAGCGGCGCGCACCGCCCGCCCGGCCTCTCCGCATCCGAGCCCGGCTCCCCGGCCACTCACTCCCCACCCCCACGGGCGGAAAAGCCCCGCGACTCGGGAACCGACCCCCATCCCAGACTCCCGCGGCGCCCCTCGGCCGGCGCTCCCTGCCCGGCCCGCCGACTTACGTGACGGCCGAAGGGAACGGCTCCTCCGACGAGGGGCCGATGAGCAAAGATTGGAAAAGTGTCAGAGTCAAGGCCAGCAGGCAGCCAGCAGCCATCTTCGCGATCGAAGATCAATGCCCCCTCCCTTCCCAAGCGGGGGAAGGAAACCGCGGGCGGAGGAAGAGCAGCACACGCCGCCGGGACCGCGGGCGTCTGGAGGGCCGGCTGCGCCCGGGGCCGAGGCGCGGAGCCGCACGGAGGACGGCGAGGGCGGGAGCGGGCGACGGAGAAGGGGCGGTGGCGGCGCGGACCCACTAGCGCGCGTCCGGTTGCTCCGCGCCGCCCGGCCCCTTGCCTCCCGCCGCCAATCAAGGGCGAGTTTGGGAAACCCAGACCCTCGGCGAGCCCGCCGGCGCTCGGCGCGCTCTCGGCTCTCTCCTCGGTTTCCTCCCTGATTTATTCCGATTTGCCCCGAGGCGAAGGCGGAGGCGGGGGCGGGGGCGGAGGAGGGGTGACGGCGCTGGAGGGTGGGGGTGGCTGCAGGAATGGGGGAATGGCAGGCAGAGAGACTTGTGGAAGCGAGAGGCTCCGTCTGGCTTCTCAGGCAAGTCAGAGGGAGGCGGCTGGGGGTGGGCAGCGGGAGGGCTGGGCGTCAGAGCAGTCGGGCGGAGACGGGCCGGGAGCAGCCCTCCATACAAGGCAGCCAGGAACTCCCAAAGTCGGCGCCGGCTCTCTCCCGCCGCCCGGCGTGCGCAGGGGGAGCGGAGCAGCCCCGCGGGGCTCCCGGGGGACGGTCAGCCGCCCAGCGGGCATCCACAGGCTGCAGAGGCTCCAACCTAGGACTTGGCTCGCGTCTTCGGGGGTTATTTTTGCACATGCAGGCAGCGTTCCCCCCAGCCCTACTCCCAGGCGCAGAATCCACTGCCTGCCTAGGAATCGTGAAGTGATTTGACAACAAATGTAGGAGGGGTTTGTATTGCATTTTAAAGCACCACTGTTGACTCTCTACCAGGTGGCACTATATGCCCGCGTGTGCCATAGGTTTTAGCCTCTGGCGGGGCTGGGTGTCCTTTGTGCCAGCGGCCCCACGCCCAGGTACTGCTTGGCTCACCTGGCCAGGACAGAGCCTCGGGCACCGGGCTGTGGACTGACAGAGAAGTACTGACGCTGTTAAAATCTTCTAGTCCTGTGGTTCCACTGGACAGAGGGGTGGAGGGACGAATTCTGCATCTAGGGAGGACAGTAGTAAGAGAAGGGCTTTGCAGCATCCCAGTTGGGACTGCCTCCAAAAGGGTCCTAACGCCCTACTCTGGCCACTAGTCTGCCCGGCCTGACAAAGGTTACCGAAGGGTGAGCTCACTCTTGTCAATGCGAAGGCATGAAAAGGGTAAGCAGCAGGAACAGGTGGCACTCTGCGAAATGCGCCTGAAATGTAGAGGAGGAATTAAGGGAGGGGGAGTGAGCTAGGGAGTAGCAATGTCGGACTGGTTTTACCTCCTGACTCAGGAGAAGCAGTGGCGGGCTTTCTCCTTGAAAAAACAGGGTCTGCGAATAGGCCTTTCCCGTCCAGCACATGACTCCTATCCAAAGGGCCCCTGGTGGGCCAAAGGTGGAAACATATCCTTGCACACCTTCAATTCTTAAGCTCCCTCTAGTAGTGTATGAGAATACTTTTGACATGACGTGCAGAGAATACAATTTGTGATGACTATCTTGCATATGCAAAAATTCTGTAAGTATCAGAGTGACTGTCAGATTTTTAATTAGCCCGTTCTTATTTCTAGGAGAAGCTTCTGAAAGAAAAAGACCCTTATTAATCGGAAATGGATTTTCCAGCTCTCTGAAGGCAATCTCCCAAAACAAAGACTGATAATACTAGTACTACTCTTAATTACTGACCAAATTTTAAAAGCGTGTGTAATTTTATGATGCCTAGTATCGTGAATTGTTTTTCCTTCCCACTTATCTCTCCTTTTTTAATGCTTTATTTGTTTTCTTTATGTTCTCTGCATCTCTGTCTGGCTCTTTGTTTCTTTCTTTCTACTCTGAGTGGCCTCACAAAAGGCACCCCACCGTGACTTAACTTAGTTTGTTTTATGCTAGGCATGGAGACTGTGGCAGCAGGAGCTGCGCAAATGAGGGATGAAGTGGGATGTAATGGGACTGAGAACTACAGCTCAGAAGGGGTATTTTATATAACTGAAGATAGCATTCCACTCCAAAATTAGAGAAGCAAATAGTCAAATTCATCATTTCTTCCATTTTTAATAATTTAAAAGCAGACATTCTTCCCCAGCATGAGGATGAAGAAGAGCAAAATTAGATGCCCATTATTGTCTATGTGATATGTTGGTATCATTATACCCTCACTACCTAAAAATATCATTATTATATATTCTGTCAATTATTTCAACATCAACTCCAGACTTCCCACTATGGTACACTGTTTCCAATTTTATATCTTTAGAAGAAAGGGCTTAAAGAATAAAAGAATGTAATAAGCTTGTAGAGAAGGTAAGTCAGCTTTTATTATTAACTTTGTTGGCCTTTGAGCCAAATCTCAATTTCTTTGGATCACTCTGATGAAGCACTGTGTTCTCCAATATGTGAAGCTGTTGAGGAAAGATATTGCTTCTACAATTCTTACTGAAAGGGTTGATTATCAACTGTGAGCCTACATCATTGTTTAAAACTCTGTTGTGAGGTTTGCTATTAATTGCTTTTTACCAATCTAAACCTTTTTATTGAGGATATTCAAAATGTGTGTTTTTTTTTTAATGTATGACAGCTAAAAGAAGACCATTTCCACAACATACCATTATGTTTCTGTTGGATTAACTGTACCCATAAAAATGCATTTTTTCAGCTCAGTTCTGTTATTTCGGAAAATCCCCTTAAAATCAGATTATATCCCATTAATTTTAATAAAATGTTGCTTAATCACGATAAATTTGCTATTCAACATAAAATGTTGACAAATCATAAGGATTGATGTTAAGCTGTTATACTAAATGATGTAAATGTGCAGTAAATACAGTAAATATATTTATTACAGGTTATAAGTGTGCAAGAAGTCACAAATCAATATCTACTATTCATTTAAAAAGAAATATTTTAATTAGAAAGTAAGTTAGTGAAGTATTGCAGGAGATTTTTGCATTTAATCATTTCTAGAACAAAGTTTAAAGAGATTTAATTCATGCAAATCACTGACCTTTACCTACAACAAACTTGAGATTGGCACCTTTTGGCTCAATCTCAATTGTTAATTCATATGTTTAATTTGTTCATATGCATTTCATTTTTTAGTAACTAAGAGTAAATAAAAGACAATAAAACCTGATTGCCATGAAATGTTTATTTTTTAAGTGATACTATGATTATTGGCAGCATAAAATTATGTTTTATTGTAGTTTTGTATGAGTATATGTACAAACATTTTCTGTGATTTTATTCAGTAAATCAAATCTAATTTCTTCAACATTTTGCCTGAAAAATTGAGACAAAGTAACCTAATTGAAGTTATTTTATCTTTCTCTCTCTTTTTTGTGCTCATGTACAAACAGACAAACCCAAACACTGAAAAGGAAAATAATTATCCATAGCCAAAAAAAAAAGTTAAAGGAAATAATTTTCATGTTTTTTCCACATCTTAAGAAAACTAAGGTGAAAACCTTGACAAAGGGCCTTATTTGCTTGTTTGCATATAGGTGTATATGACTCATCTCTGAGACAGACATACTGTTAAGAGTCATAATCAAGAAATCTTGTGATTTGAGATGGTACTATGCTTCCATGCACACAAAGATGTGTGCCAGAAAAAGCAAAAATTAAAGATAAATGGACAGAAAGCATCAACAATCTTACCTCTTTGGGGAATACTTTCAAGAGACAGGAATAAGAAAGAAAGCAATTCAGAAGTATTGATGCCCAGGAGAATGGTTAAGAGAGTGTGCAGTGATTTTTTAAGTCAAGAGTTTATATTTGGCATTTTTAAAGTAAAGTGGCACATTGAAGCCTTCATAAAAAATAAAAAATAAGAAAAGCTTAGAAAAGAAACTATCCTAAACTAAGAAACAAGGACAAATATTTTCTACAAATAAGACAACTATTTAGCAAAAACTTCCTTGACCCAAGTAATACAGCTATTGAGTGATAGGGCATTGAAGTTCTGATGAAAGAAATACCTTTTCTAATGAGGCGCAAAGTAACATTAAACAAGTATTTATTGGAGGTTTATTATTTGTCCATCAGAATCCCCATATTGGCAAACTTATGCTAGTTTAAGTATTTAGAAAAGAGTAGCTGTTATATTTTAAAATACCATCATGTCTTCAAGCAATAACTTCAATGTTATTTTATTTTGAATCTCTGCTATCATACAATTTTTCATTCGGTTTCTTTTTTATTTTACTCTTTCTCTCCTTTTTCCTCCATTAAACAAACACATTCAGAAAAAATCAGGACCTACAACATGACTTCCTATTTAAACAAAACAAAGCAAAACTGTATTCATCTCTAAAATCTGAATTTCATAGCAAGATCTTTCTTCACTCCAGAGAGTTGCAGTTGTGGTTTTTTTGTTTTGTGACTGTGATAGCACAAAAGTATATGGAATCCATTTATGTAGGCCTACATAGACTAAGGGAAGTAGATAATTCGGTTATTTATCCAAATATTCACTAACAATGAAAATGCAATGGGAAGTAATTAATAAGCAGTAGATGGTAAAACCTGAAATAGGAACAACTAATAACTCTTTCCAGTTTTTTTAATTTTATGGATGCAGCCTGCCATGAGAGGGGAAGAGAAAGGTCATCTATTTATACTACTCTTCTGATACTAGGGTTTCTGTTTTGTTTTTAGACAGGGTCTCACTCTTTCACTCAGGCTGGAGTGCAAATGGCGTGATCTCGGCTCACTGCAACCTTTGCCTTCCGGGTTCAAGTGATTATCATGCCTCAGCCTCTCAAGTAGCTGGGATTACAGGTGCCTGCCACAATACCTGGCTTTTTTTTTTTTTTTTTTTTTTTGTATTTTTAGTAGAGGTGGGGTTTCACCATGTTGATCAGGCTGATCTCGAACTCCTGACGTCAGTGATCCGCCCACCTCAGCCTCCCAAAGTGCTGGAATTACAGGTGTGAGCCACTGCACCCAGCCAATACTAGGTTTTTTATATTCTTTAAACACAGTGAAACACCTTTGTAACCTAGCATTTTTCTATAAAATTTAGATATGTTTTGGATCAAATTGACTTCCTGAATAATGTAACTCATTATAGTAGGCTACAGATAACATAGTCTATTAGATGGGTGCCCATAGAAGCACCATAATATGTTGCTAGGGGTTTCTTCCTCTGAAGTAATGAACATGGGAGAGAAAATAAGACAGCAGTCATTTTATTTTTGTAGCCACATATTTTAGATTGATATTTAAATGCCTACCATTATCACAAAGAATACATGACTATCTGGACATACTAGTGAACTTACAATTAAAATACTATATTCTTTTGATACATGAATAAAACAGAGATCCCGTTGTTGTCTATCACACCTGGGAGATACAAACTTTTATTAAGTTTTGCATTTGGGAATATTTGACAATCCACATAGAGCAAATACTATCCAGTAATAGTATTTTCTTCAAGATGTGCAAGGTAGTGGAGTATAATTCCTAAAGATTACTGGTAATTTAGGGGAAAAAAATACTGTGATGTCTAATCAGCTGAAGAATATTGTTATCTGTCTAATGCTTTTACCACGTTTTTATAATCAAATTAATAGTATTTCAACATTTCATGCCTTTAAAATTAAGGACAGGGATTTTAAACCATTTTGTTCTAAAGACAGCTTGTGTTGTATAGAGTTGGAATTCATATATATTGATTTTCTTTTACTTATCCACAATTCTTGAAATTTTACTCTAGGGTGACCCATTCTTTAATAATATGGTTCTCTCAGAATGTCCATAGCTATCTAGAAAAAAAGAATTGATTTAATAAATTTGCCAACCTGGGTAAAGATGGTCCAAACAAAAGCAGTAAACTGGGTCTTGAGTTTTCAAGTGGAGTGTTTTTATTACCTGGGTGTTGCTACAAGCCTTTCTGTTACACAGAGATCAATCTGTCTTTTGCCAAGATGTTCATTTTTGTGGATATATTTTATACTATCAAGATACTGGCAGATTAACATTCAGTTAGTTTAAACCAGACAATCAAATGCATAACTTTAAAATATCATGGCCGGGCGCGGTGGCTCAAGCCTGTAATCCCAGCACTTTGGGAGGCCGAGGTGGGTGGATCACGAGGTCAGAAAATCGAGACCATCCTGGCTAACATGGTGAAACCTCATCTCTACTAAAAAAATACAAAAAAATTAGCCGAGCGTGGTGGCAGGCGCCTGTAGTCCCAGCTACTCGGGAGGCTGAGGCAGGAGAATGGCATAAACCCGGGAGGCGGAGCTTGCAGTGAGCCAAGATGGCGCCACTGCACTCCAGCCTGGGTGACAGAGCGGGACTCCGCCTCAAAAATAAAATAAAATAAAATAAAATAAAATAAAATAAAATAAAATATCACATAACTCCAAAGAGAGGATATTTGTTTATTATATTGAATAACATTTAATCATTTAGCTGTGATTAATAATGATCTTAACTTTAATTGTATCATTTCACATATGATTAGCAGTCATTATTTGTAACAAGGGCAAGCATGTTTTGGTTGGGAAGACTGTGTATATTCAGTCATCTTTGTGTTTTTCTCTGTTACTATCAGAAAATTCCTCATATTCAAGACCTAATGCTTTCCAAATGACTTATTACAGTACATTCGGATTTCCTATGTTTTGGATTAAATATACATTTCCTTTAAACTTCATTTGTTTCTTGAAATATATAAAACTTTCCCCTTTCAGCAACAACAATACTTATCAACAATGAGCTGTCACAGTAAACCTAGTTACAACACCATGTCCACACCTCAATTCAAGCCTTAACATCAATGTTCAGGAACAGAACCAGTTCTGCTGTTTCTCCTTTTTTTCCCAAAGTTAATCAGCCAACTCACTTCGCCCCTTCTCCACCCCTTCTTTTGATCATTTTCTTCTTCAACAGGCAATAGTTGATTGTCTTTATTGTCTTTAACATATTACCGTAGGAGAGACTTTTTTTCTTTTTTTTTTTTTTTTTTTAGTAGTAGTAGTAGTAGTAAAGAGAAAAGGAAGTAGAAAAGTAGGGAAAGCAAAGACAAATTATCTAGAGGAGAGAACAATGGAAACATGAAGGAGGGAACAATATGAAACAAGAATGACTTTGTTCATATAACACAGACAAACACAATGCAAAGAAGAAAGAAACCAGAGATGGAAATGTCAAGGCCAAAATTGTTTGAAAGAAACTGGGAGCATAAATGAGACCAAAGAGTAGGGCAACTCAATTTGCTTCAATATTCAATCAACTGAAATTTGTATTGCTAAACAAATACATAATATTCAAATCTCATGATTTTACAAGAAATATAAATAATCATTCAAGGTTTTTGTTCTAATTTAAAAGTAAAACAGGTTACATGATGTTAAGATTTAACACCCCCCGCCTTTTGTGTGTGTGTGTGTGTGTGTGTGAGACAGGTTCTCACTCTGTCGCCCCTGTCTGGAGTGCAGTGGCATGATCTAGGCTCACTGCAGCCTTGACTTCCTGTGCTCAGGTCATCCCCCCCGCCTCGACCTCTCGAGTAGCTGAGACTACAGGCACACACCACTATGCCTGGCTAATTTTTGGTTTGTTTTGTAGAGACTGGGTTTTGCCATGTTGGCCAGACTGGTCTTGAACTCCTGGCTTCAAGTGATCCACCTGCCTTGGTCTCCCAAAGTGCTAGGATTACAGACATGAGCCACCGTGCCTGGCCTTTAAGTACTTTTTTAAGTAAAAAAGTAAATGATATTTGAAGCATTACATTAGATCCAACTACTGTAACATAAGTTTGCAAATTCCCTATGTGTTCAATGTTAGTTGCAAATAGTTGCAAATCCAATCATTTGACATGTAGAATATTTATATGAACTAGGAAAAACTATATTACATATCAAGTGCTGATTTGTATATAACAAATTTTTTTAGTAAATTACTCATGAACTTCAATTAACCTACATTTTTAAAATTTTCAACTTTCAAAATCCCGTTTTCTCGCTATACCTTTTCAGAAAATTCACAAACAATAGTAAAGTGTAAATGGGATTACAGGAAAGGGCAACAGTGACTTAGCTACTTCAATGATTTTCTTCTCACCTGAAAAACTGTTCACATTTAAAAAAATGTTCAGGATCCCCGGACTGTGTCATCTGTCTTGGGCTCCTTCCCATGTCTTACATCAGTTTGTTCTTAATAAGAAAACTTGAACTTATTCGTATATTAGGCTTGTGTCAAATACTCAAATTACTGATCTCGGATTTTCTATTGGCTCTTAAAATTAATCATTACACAAACTCCTCCGTAACTAAGGATAGCCATGTTAACATACAGAGGTGTGTTAGACATAGGCATATCTCTTAGCTATTGTATTTATCAAAGAGCAGAGCTACCATTTGAGCCCAGGCACACTTCCTTAGGTACCCTGACTGTCAACCTCTGTGCCATATGGTCTTTCTGCTCTGAATATTTAGTAGTTCAGACATTTAGGCAGAGTTACTCAGCCTTCCTGAGCCTCAGTTTTTAATTTTCTTAAAATTAGAATAAAGCTGTGGTATAGTTTTTTTTAATTTGTTCTTTTTAACAGCTTTATTGTTTTTATATATACTATAATATATACCAATTCACGCATTTAAAGTATGTATTCTAATGCCTTTTAGTATTATAGAAAGATTTTCACTCCTATTTAAAAAGATCAACCATTAATATTTGAACTGGGATTGAGTTTGATGAGACCTACATGTATTGGCTATGTAGACATGTGCCAAATAGAAATTCAATTTAACATTAACGTTAGACAAACTTTAATGACTTTGACCCTTAAGTCTTACTAATTCCTAATGACAGGGTTTTTCCATATATAAAACCTTAGTCTCTTCTACACATTGTCCATCTTGAGCACGTAATCACTATTTAAAAACTTGTATTTAAACTTATATGAAAAAATATTAATCATTAGCTCTCACGTGATAGATTCATATAAACATAAAATTATAATTTAGATTGGCACACGTACCTATGTTTTTATTTGTGCCATTTGTATCATTTATGTATATATATGGAGTTTATGTTGTCATCTTTTTGCTTGTACAATGAAAATAGCATTTATGACATTGAAGTGTGTGAAGCTGTAAATGGCATTTGCATTCATAAGATACATCAACTTGCTTCTACATTTAATCACTGGCTAGAGCTATTTATTGCTTCGTGCACTGTACTTCCATAAAGAGCAGTACCTCAGCAGGACACCTTCATCTACTGACTCTTTTTCCCTTTCAATGCAGATCAGAAAAACAGAAACATTTTATAGAAATAAAACATTGTCACCTTGATCAAGTAAATAAGCTTTAAAAATCTAAATATGGAAATACCAGGAAAATCAAATCAATAAAATCTATAACTAAATACATTTCATTGTGGCATTTTCTATTAAATCCTCACATGTACAGATATATGAAGAATGTGTCATTTTATTTCTCAATGAGATATTAAAACAACTACCTGATTTTTGTGCTTTCTCTTAAGAGAATTCTTTAAAATTTAAGTAAAATAAGTGTTTAAAACTACAATAGTAACAGTAATCCACAGGCAATCAACAACTTATCTGTTTCAAATGACTATTTTTATATCTGTATTTTGAAACATAGGATGTATTTTCTCATGTAGATTTTAATTAGGAACGTGAGCATGCATTTAAATTTCTACGTAGTTTCAGTCAATGGTTCTAGAATCACCACTGTAGTCATGGTGTCTAGTGGACTTCAAATAATATGTAAATTAATAACCTTGGAAATACCACTTGATTGATGTGGGCTGATGGTCATTTATTTTCATTAATAGCATAAGGGTGATTTACTGTATTTCACTAAGAAAAAAAACCAAATTCTCTGTTTCACACATGTAGCACATTTGTAAATGTATAGAAACCTAAAGAATTAATGATATTTCCTGATGCAAACTAGAAATTTAGTGGTGTATCTTCTTTTTTTTTTCTTTTTTTTGAAACAGAATCTTGCTCTGTTGCCCAGCTTGGAGTACCGTGACATGATCTTGACTCACTGCAACCTCCACCTCCCACAGGTTCAAGCGATTCTCCCACCTCAGCCTCCCAAGTAGCTGATTTTACAGGTGTGTGCCACCACACTCAGCTAATTTTTGTATTTTTAGTAGAAACAGGGTTCTGCCATGTTGGCCAGGCTGGTCTTGAACTCCTGGCCTCAAGTGATCCACCCATCTTGGTCTCCCAAAGTGCTAGGATTATAGGTGTGAGCCACCATGCCTGGCCTTCCTTGTATATCTTTATTCATTCATTTATACATTTATTCTCTCAGTCAGCCACCTATTCACTTTGGATTAATTATACAGTCCTTTGTTGCTAACTTACTAAGAGCCAAACATTATGATAGAAATCATGTGCTTCATAAAGTTAATATATTTCTACTTACTACCCACAAATTGGGTTACGTGTGTGTTTGTATGTTATATATAAATGTTTATATGAGACAACTTATTTTCCAGTCTTAGGATGTGATGCCCTTTGTTATTTAAAAAAATGTTTTAAACTTGAAACTTGTGTCCAGAATTCCAAGTCAAGAACCCTTGTAAGTTACATTGCTTGGGAGAATGTAAAATGGGATAGCTGCTTTGGAATAGCTTAAATGTAGAGTTGCCATGTGACTCAGCAACTCAACTCCTAGATATTTACCAAAGAGAGAGAAAAACATGGGTTTACACAAAAACATGTACATGAAATGTTAATAGTGGCAATATTCCTCATAGTAGAAACAGGTCAAATGTTCATCATTGATGAGCGGATAAATAAAATTGGTATATTCATTCAATGGAATATTATTTGTCAATAAAAATGAATGAGTTACTGATACATGCTACAACATGAATAAACCTTCAAAACATGTCCAGTGAAAGGAGCCACTGATGAAAATCACATATTGTGTAATTCTATTTATATGAAATATCCAAATCAGGCAAATCCATAGAGAAGAAAGTCGATGAGTGTTTGCCTAGGACAGGACTAGGGTGTTAGGGGAAA
The DNA here is from genome assembly GCF_001698545.2 of Rhinopithecus bieti. Taxonomy (NCBI): domain Eukaryota; kingdom Metazoa; phylum Chordata; class Mammalia; order Primates; family Cercopithecidae; genus Rhinopithecus; species Rhinopithecus bieti. Next base: position 1,029,891 of record NW_016803441.1, on the reverse strand, counting down.
TGGAGAGCAACTGCTAATAGGTATGAGGTTTCCTTTGGGAGTAATAATATGTTCTAAGATTGATAGTGGGGATGGTTGCATAACTTTGTAAATATACTAAAAGCCATTGAATCATACACTTTAAATGCATAGTGCAATTACTAGACTGCAAATCTAGACAATGTTGCCTTTATTCAAGTACCTGGGCCATAGTAGTCACACAATAAATATATAACGAAAGAAAAAAGGTAAGTAAATAAGCCAGAAGCATTACACGCAAGAAAAATTAACCAAAATTTGGTATTGGATCTGTTTAAAGTAAACTCAATGTAACTGAAATGAATTCTAATTATTCTCCTAAAAGCCAAGATTGATTCTGGGAGGGGTAGATTCATAGAGATGGGGGCTTATCTTCTTCTACACAGTTTCAGAGGGCATATTCAGCACCAGGAAAGTGAGACAGAGGCTGGACTGAGTGCTACTGGAAGAAGATGACAGGAAAAGGTTTTAGTTGTAACTTTGAAGCTACACTCCCACTCATACATATTAGTGGTTCTCCAGCTTGAACATGCACCATAAACACCTGGAAGACCTGTGAAAACACAGATGACTAGTGCCCAAGCCCTGAATCCCTGATTCAGTAGGTCTAGGTGGGGCCCAAGAATTTACATGTCTGATATATTTGAAAGTGATATTAATTCTGCTGGTAAAGGGACTACACTTTAAGAACCACTTGCATTTATGTATGTTATTAATAACATAAATGTTTATGAATGGGATATGATGAGAGGTGGGCTAGAAAAAAGGAGAAAAATATACAAAAGGAAATAATACACTGAAAACAAATTTGTAATTCAATAAACAAACTCAGAGCAAAGCTTCTAACACTGTGGATCATCTTGGCACATGGTGAGAATGGGGATTCAGTGAAGTGAGCTTTAGCATCAGGTGTTACTCTTAACACCACTTTCTGAGTTAAATCCCCTGTCAGGTCTGGTGCTCACTTTCATGTATAAAGGCCACTGATACTGACATATGCCAAAAATAGCTCCAGCAACATGGGAAGCCAAGTTGGAAGTCTACTCTTCAGTGTTAGAATCAGGGTGTGTCAAAGTCCACATTCTTCCCAAAACATGTACCCATCAAGGCCATATTCTTCCCTATTTGGTTTAAAACTCTATTATCAATGTTATGTTGGGTTAGTAATCTTATTATGTTGAATATTATGTTACCCTATTATCACGTTATTTTATTGGGTGCATTCGAATGCACCAAGTATTGGGTGCATTCAAATGCACCATTATCAAGTATCAGTTTATCACCTGGGAAGGAGATTTCCAGGCTCTATTAAGCCAAAAGTTATTTTGGTTCAGGTAAGAAAATTAGTATAGATTTGATTTAATGCAAATATTTCACTCTAAAATGGAATGATTAAGATATTTTATTTAACTTACCAAGCAAATCATTTAGCAAGAAAATAATCAGCAAGAAAATATTGAGTACTTTAAAACAGTCTTAGATGTTTCCAAGTCTACTTTATGTGACGTTAAAAGACAATTTCATCCATTTTGATGATTTCCAGTAAGACTGAGCTTCATATGGGTTGCAGAATCCTTTCAGGGAACAAAAGGAAAAAATAAGCAAAACTACTTTAGTTAAAAATAGGAAATGGTCTTAGGGCTTTGGGCAGAAAAGTAATCTGGGTACTCCAAAGAAAATGTGATATGGAAAGAAAAATAATTCAATAGAGAAAGTGTAGAATTGTAATTCAGTCTTACTCTTTTTATTTTTTCATTTTTTTTTTTTGCCATAGGATCTCCCTGTGTTGCTCAGATT
>NW_016803441.1:1026777-1027997 GCF_001698545.2 Rhinopithecus bieti | reverse complement strand
CTACTCTTTTTATTTTTTCATTTTTTTTTTTGCCATAGGATCTCCCTGTGTTGCTCAGATTGGAGTGCAGTGTCACGAACACAGTTCATTGCAGCCTCAACCTCCTGGGCTCAAAGGCTCCTCCGGCTTCAGCCCCTCAAGTAGCTGGGACTACAACTGTGCAGCACCATGCCTGGCTAATTTTGGGGTATTTTTTTTTTTTTTTTTTGGTAGAGACAGCATTTCGCCATTTTGTTCAGGCTGCTCTCAAACTCCTGAGCTCAAGAGATCCACCAGCCTCAGCCTTCCAGAATGCTGGGATTACAGGCATGAGCCACTGTGCTTAGTTCTTCTTCTTTTAACTCTCTAAATTTCCCAAGGAAATCTGTATCATCTGGAGACAGATGCTTTAATTCTTTATTTCTGTTATGTCAACTAATATGCATAAACAGATAGGAGCACTAGTGCAAAGACTGCCACTGGTAAATACATGGATTGGGTTACTGTAACATTTGTGATTTCCAATTAGAATTTTGTAAATGCAATGACTTTGAAAACCATTTCCAAAGCCATATATATATGCAATATTTTACTTTACAAGAAACATTGCATTGTGACTATAAATATTAGATAATTCTCTATTACTTTCAGAATCAGATTATGTGAACTGGCAAGCCAATTATTGGGTTTAAATTAAAATATAATCAACATTATTAAACTACTTTGATAAGGTTAAGAAAATCAAGCCTCTGAAATGACACACCTACTTTAGTAATAATTTATCAAATGAAATGGGCTAATTCTTGTCATCATATCCTCAATATTTTCAAGTGTTATCACCCATAGAATTTGGTTCTAATTATACCACTCTTATATAAAACTGTTGCAGTCATATGTTTTTACATTTGTTTCTCATTAATACAAAAATAGTTCCATTCTTGGAGGTAATTTGACAAGATTAAATTCACACATGCCTTAATGTAACCAAGACCCTTAAAAATAAAAATTGATAGAGGATCATGCTACATTATATCTAACAATATATTTTACCTAGTACTTACCTTTAAAGGAATATTTAACTGCTGAACAAAATAGGCAAATAATGTTTCTGTACCTAAAAAACTACAAATTTTAGCACTGATTAATATAGTCTCAGAATGAATTATATTCATTCATGCTATGGTTTTTATAAGTTTTGGTATCTTGTTTTTTTGTTTTTTGTTTTTTTTTTTTTTTTTTTT
>NW_016803441.1:1013392-1026421 GCF_001698545.2 Rhinopithecus bieti | reverse complement strand
ATTTGAGACGGAGTCTGGCTCTGTCGCCCAGGCTGGAGCGCAGTGGCCAGATCTTAGCTCACTGCAAGCTCCGCCTCCCGGGTTCCCGCCATTCTCCTGCCTCAGCCTCCCTAGTAGCTGGGACTACAGGCGCCCGCCACCTCGCCCGGCTAGTTTTTTGTATTTTTTAGTAGAGACGGGGTTTCACCGTATTAGCCAGGATGGTCTCGATCTCCTGACCTCGTGATCCACCCGTCTCGGCCTCCCAAAGTGCTGGGATTACAGGCGTGAGCCACCGTGCCCGGCCAGTTTTGGTATCTTAATAGGGGGAAAATGAACACATTCTCAAGGATTAAAATTTTTTTTTAAGATTGAGTTTTTTTCTGATTATGTAATTCTTTATTAGGTTAGCATTGATTTATTTGACAAATACACCCTTAAACATGAATGGTTTACCACAGGAAAAAAATAGGTTTGCTTACTATAATATAGTCCAATGCAGGCTTGCTTGACGACAGGCAGATTTCTCCTAGTTGTAATTCAAGGACCCAGGCTCTTTCCTTCTTCTGGCTCCTTCTCTCTAGGGCTTTAGTGTTCTTTGCATCCAGATAAAAGGAGAATGGGGAACTGGACAAGGAATATCCACTTCTTAATGGCTTGAAATATATCAACTTCTACTCTCATTCTCTAAAGGTAAACTACTCAGTCATATAGCCTCACCTAGATGCAAATAGAGGTTGACAAATGAAGTTCCTGCCTGGGCAGTAACTTCCCATAAATTTGGTGGCAAGTTAGTTGTCTCTGCCATAGACTATCCTCTGACAACTAGATATTGGTGCTTCTTTCTTCCCACACATAGAACGTTCTTCTTCCTTCTAAGCGAAGTGCCTATCCCATCTATATTATGTTAGTCCATTTTCACGTTGCTATGAAGAACTACCTGAGACAGGGTAATTTATAAAGAAAAAAGGTTTAATTGACTCGTAGTTCCACAGGGTATACAGGAAGCATGGCTGAGCAGGCTCATGAAACTTATAATCATGGTGGAAAGTGAAGGGGAAGCAAGCACATCTTACCAAAGTGCTATACAATCCCAGCACTTTGGGAGGCCGAGGCAAGAGGATTGCCTGAACTCAGGAGTTCAAGACCAGCCTGGGCAACATGGTGAAACCCTGTCTCTACTAAAATACAAAAAATTAGCCAGGCATCGTGTTGTGCGCCTGTAGTCTCAGCTACTCGGGAGACTGAGGCAAAAGAATTGCTTGAACCCGGGAGGCGGGGGTTGCAATGAGCCGAGATCATGACACTGCACTCCAGCCTGGGTGACAGAGCAAGACTCTGTCTCAAAAAAACAAAACAAAACAAAACAGATCTTGTGAGGACTCATTCACTATCACAAGAACAGCAAGGGGAAATCTACCCCACGATCCCATCACCTCCCACCAAGCCCCTCCCCCAACAATGGTAATTATAATTCAACATGATTTATAATTTGATTTGAGTGCAGACACGGAGCCAAACCATATCACCATCACTTTATCCAGCTCTGTGTCCAGGATCTCTACGCAATGCACAATTCTCTCTACTTCATCAAAGTAGGGCCCCGCATGATCCCGTGATATCTAAAGAACAAGTTTCCTGCCCATCCCCTTACTACACACCTGCAGTATAAAATTTGGACAGTGAAAGGATTGCTGCCACAATTCTCATTTGCAAAAGAACCAATGGTATATAAATACAAAATTTACTGTTTCTCAGCAATGATAAAATTTTGCTGTTCAGATGTCATGAGGAAAACTTAACTTTGAAGAAGCTCTAAAAAACCTTGACTTATCTCTCTGAGATTAACTTTCTTATCTATTACTTTTGATGGCCTCTGGTTCCAATTTATGGGAGGTTTGTCTTTGTCTATTATCCTCCGTGACTGCTTCTAAAGTGGACAGTGAAGAATATTCCCACTCTCGTGGGCAGAACAGTAGTCCCCTCACAAAAGTTTACATCCGAATCCTTAGTACTGGTGAATGTGTCATATTATATAGCAAGGGAAAATTAGGATTGTAGATGGAATTAAGGTTGCTACCTGACCTTGAGATGGGAATATTATTCTGGATTATCTAGGCGGGGTAGGGGGCTGGTATAATCAGAAGGTGGAAAAGAGAGGCCGGAAAGTCAGAGCAGAATGATGCAGCTTGAAAAAGACCAGACCTCCATCTCTGGCTTCTAAGATGAAAAGATCACAAGCTAAGAAATGCAATGTTGTCTAGACGCTGTGAAGAGCAAGGAAAACAGATTCTCTCCTAGAGCCTCCAGAAGGTATGCAGCCCTGCTGACATTTTGGTTTTAGCTCAGTGAAACCTATTTTGGATTTCTGACCTCTGGAACTAAAAGATAATGCATTTTAGTTGTTTTAAACCACTATATTTTCAGTGATTTATAATAGCAGCAGCAATAGGAAACTAATGCAACCTCCTTGGGAGCTACACAGATTTTTGGATTATAATCCCTATTATTACAAATTTGTGGGGGTAGAGAAAAAAAATATATATATATAGTTGTAGCCTTTTTTTAAGGCCAGGCTTATGTTGTGTTTAGTTCTCAAAGATAGGATTATTTTAAAATTTAAAGCAGGGATGTCCAATCTTTTGGCTTCCCTGGGCCACACTGGAAGAAGAATTGTCTTCTTGGGCCACAGATAAAATACACTAACACTAACAATAGCTGATGAGCTACAATAAAAAATTGCAAAAATCTCATTATGTTTTTAAAACCTTTATTCATTTGTGTTAGGCTGCTTTCAAAGCCATCCTGAACCACATGCAGCCCACGGGCCATAGGTTAAACAAGCTTGATTTAGAGGCTTCTAATTATTTTTCTCAGTACCAAGTTACAATAACCATACTCAAAAGTTATGTCCTAGACATATACTCAACTTGACTTCAGGAATTTTTTTCTTACTATCCTCTCTCTCTTTCTCTCTCGTTAATATTAGCTGCCTTAGAGCCATCTGAAAATATAAGCTTATTTGGGAATGAAACACTCTTAAACTAATGTTTATCATAGGGCTGAACTTTTCATCCCATTCTTACATGAACCCTTCTCTTTAACACTTCATTAAGTCAGACAAGAATGAAGCAATTCACAGTATCTTCATTATAGATTTTTTAAAAATATCTCTTTCTTTAGACAGAGTTATAGGTTTGGTAGTGATATAGTTGGCTTATTAAGTTCTGCTGGTGACAGTTTGACCAAATGTTTTGACACTCCATTACATGTGTCTCTAACTTTCTAGTCTGATACATCAATTTATTTGCAGACTGTCTCCTAACCATTGAACCAGTACCACATACTTTAGGTTTTTGTTCTGGTAGCACTCAGTTCAAAGAATTAATTTCTGTATTAGTTTGAGAATGTTAACTGTTGTTACAGATAAACCAACGTGTTTCAATGGCTCAACAAAATGGGCATTTACTTCTCACTCTATTAATCATACGATGTGGAGATTCATCCAGATGTTTGTTATGCTAAAAGCATAGCAAAGTTTTCAATAGTTTCTCCGTGGTGCAGGACAAGGATTAGAGTTCTGGACCTTTCATGAAAAGAGCTAAGCCATACATTTAAGACCCTAGAGTGGCTGAGTGTAGTGACTCCCATCTGTAATCCCAGCAATTTGAGAGGCTGAGGTGGGTGGATCATTTGAGACCAGGAGTTCAAGACCAGTTTGGCCAACATGGCAGAACACTGTCTTTTCTAAAAATACAAAGATTAGCCAGGCCTAGTGGCATGCGCCTGTAGTCCCAGCTACTTGAGAGACTGAGGCACGAGAATCACATAAACCCAGGAGGTGGAGATTGCAGTGAGCCAAGATCATGCCACTGCACTCAAACATGGACAATATAATGAGACTGTCTCAAAAAACAAAATAAAATAAAATAAAAGCCCTGTGGTGTATGCCCTCAGCAAAGGGGAAATCCAGAAATAGACAAAATATTATTAAAACCTTAACCCAGAAGTCACTGCTCATGGAAAAAAGAGTCCATCAATCCTGTGGCCCTAAGCTCCCTGAATCTCAGAGTGATCTGCAGAAGAGGGCAGAGAAGAAAAGAAATGCCTTCTTTGTAAGTGACTTTGTATAAAAGCAACTCACAGAATTTTTGCTCACGTTTCAATGGAGGAACTAATCACATGGTGCTGTCTGTTTGCATGGATTTGCCAAAGTCAATTCTATACTTTGGGAAGAGAGCTACACTTCTGTTGTTCAACAGTTAGCTGTCTTTGCTGCTAATACATACTTATCATACATGGGACAGAGTGTTTTTTAATTTTTCTTACTTATAAAGGATTTGCTCACTAGGACTATATCCTCAACCAAGATAGAAAACCAATGCTTTTGAGGTGTGATGCTACATCCTGGCAGGTGGAATATCAAGCACAAAATGTTGATTAATTAGAGAACTGAGTGCTTGAATACGAGACCAAGATAAAGGTCAGGATCACAAACCTACCATTTACAAAGATCTGCAACAGACCCTAGGAAATAGCACACACACACAGACACACACACAAGCACACACACACACACGCACATGTACCCCTAGTACAATGGTTCCTATCTTCGAGGACCTTAAAATTTGGTTGAGGAAAAGGGTTGAGGAAATAACCCAATTAAGTACAGCAATTGAGAAGTGTTATAGATTACAAGTATAAGGTACTAGGAAACAGTTCAACAGCAAAACTTAATATTGATTGAACAATTAGTAAATAGTTTCTTGAAACTAATTATTTTCTTGAATGAAGATATCCAGAAGAGGACTAACAGCAAGGTGAAGAGTGAGATAAAAAACATTCCAGTAAAAGAAAAATCAGCCAGGCACTGTGGCTCACGCCTGTAATCCCAGCACTTTGGGAAGCTGAGGCGGGTGGGTCATGAGGTCAGGAGATCCAGACCATCCTAGCTAACATGGTGAAACCCCGTCTCTACTAAAAATACAAAAAAAATTAGCCAGGTGTAGTGGCGGGCGCTCCTGTAGTCCCAGCTACTCGGGAGGCTGAGGCAGGAAAATGGCGTGAACCCGGGAGGCAGAGCTTGCAGTGAGCGGAGATCGCACCACTGCACTCCAACCTGGCGACAGTGTGAGACTCTGTCTTAAAAAAAAAAAAAGAAAGAAAAGAAAAGAAAGAGAGAAAAATCATGTGAAACTGGAGTAGATTCTTTATTATGATCGAACAAATTAGCTTACAGCAGACCAAAGTTTATTTTTAGAACAACTAGAAAAGTCACATAAAATATTTAAAGGCATCAAAGTTCTGTTAAATCAATCAGGGTAAAGGGTCCAGAGGTTTGGAGAAATGGCTATAAAGAAATGCACTAATATTCCTAAGCAAAGATCTGAGAATACGGCTTTGCCTGGGCAAAAAGATCACTGCTGGAGGAAAGAGGTATCTGGAGAGATTTCAGTGATCTTGCAAGGCTGAAGTAAAAAAAAAAGCAAAAGAAAGAAACTGCGGGACAAAGATCCTGAGAGAAGAGAGGCTTGGAGAATTGTACGGGACACATGTGCAGTTGAACAGGTTATGAAGAAAGTTTCCGAAAAGCATAGCAAAGTTTTCAATAGTTTCGCCAAGCTGTGGGGACAAGGATTAATGTTCTAGACCTTTCATGAAAAGGGCTAAGACATACTTTTAAAAGCCCTAGTGTTGGCTGGGCGCGGTGGCTCACGCCTGTAATCCCAGCACTTTGGGAGGCCACGTGGGCGGATCACGAGGTTAGCAAATCCAGACCATTCTGGCTAACACAGTGAAACCCAGTCTTGACTAAAAACACAAAAAAATTATCTGGGCATGGTGGTGGGCGCCTGCAGTCCCAGCTACTCTGGAGGCTGAGGCAGGAGAATGGCGTGAACTCGGGAGGCCTAGCTTGCAGCGAACCACTGCACTCCAGCCTGGGCGACAGAGCGAGACCCCAGTAAAAAAAAAAAAAAAAAAAAAAAGGCCTAGTGCTACCAATGGGGATGGGGTGGGGGTCTTGACTAGGAGCTGTCCAGGTTCTTGGCGTTTTGAACAAAGAATTGGACAAAAGGCACAAAGCAATGACAGAATGAAGCAATAAAAGCACAGATTTATTTAAACAAAAGTACACTCCATACAGAGACAGTGGTCTTCAGCAAGAGGCTCAAGAGCACTGGTTACAGAATTTTCCCGGGCTTAAATACACTCTAGTTGGTCACTTGGTTTACACCTTATATAAATGAAGGAGTGGCCCACAACCAGTCTGATTGGTTGTGGAAGGCAACCAATCAGAGGCTGAATGAAGTTACAAAAGTTATAACCTATGCAAACATCTGATTGCTTGTGGGAGGGGCCCAATTAGAGGCTAAAGGGAAGTTACAAAGTTAAAAAAAAAAACCCTATGCAAGTAAACACTAGGCCCTGGCCAAACTGATTGGTTGTAGGAGGGGACCAGTGAGAGGTGCTTTCCATTTTTCATCTGCCATGCAGAAAGGAGAGGGCTTCAAAGGGTGTAGCCTCTGTTTTTTTGTTCCTCGGGTGTGGAAAGTTGGGGTCTTCCTTTTGATATACTTCTAGGAAGTCAAAATGAATCGGCCTTAGGTTCCCTGCCTCCAGATTTCATTCTTCTGTATGCCCTCAGCAAATAAGAAACCCAGAAGTAGACTAAATATTATCAAAACCTTAACCCAGAAGTCACTGATCATATTAAGGACATTAGCTTCAGTATATCTTCCTTGAGAAAGAAAGGGGAGGATAATATAATTTGAAACCTCTATTGATTTTTATGCCCAATGTCTAACAGTTAGTCACATATTCTAAACATGCCAAAAAAAAAAAAAACCAAACAAGAAAAAAAAAAAAACAGAATTATATGATCAAACATTTAGAAAACATAAGAAAACAAAAATGGACTTATAGGAATCCAATTAGTGGAAATAGCAGACAAGTACATCAAAATAATTATAATTAAGAGTTCAGAAAAAAGAGTAATAAATTGGGCAAAATTAAAAGGTAGAAATTTAGCCAGGAGATGCAAAACATTTTTAAATCCTATAGACTTTGGGCCCCTAAAGAATTAGGGTTATTAACAGAGCCGATTGTGGCTTGCTGAAACAGTAGGCGATTTGGAATATAGGTCTATGGCGAAACTACTATCTGTTACTAGAGGAGAAAAGCGCAAATTACAGAAACGTATGTTGATAACCTGGGTTGGGAAAGAATGAAAAGCTCTTTACAACAGTGTAATTGCGTGTCTTTGGAAAGGCGATGAAGGAGAATGGCTGCCAGCGTGGAGGAGAATTGGTTGAGAAATTTCTAAAACTGATGAAGAGGCAGCGGTCGAAATTTGGGAAGTACTGCGCTTAAATTTCGTAATAATAAAAAGTAAACCTAATGACATGATCAATTAACCCATTATGTTAACTGCTAAATACCAAGACGGAATGAGCAATTTGAAAAGTTCCCACAAAAAAAAAAAGAGCCAGCAAGTAAGATTGCTCTTAATTCCAGAAACTATTTATCGTGTTACTTGACTTTAGCTATAATAAATAATTGCGTAAATTATTTAATGATTAGGGAGGGAATGGATCCAAACAAAGCTGCAAAAAGGAAGAAATAGGCAAAGCTTTATTTGATCTTTGGAGGACCATTTTAAGATTTTAGATTTTGCTTTCCTTTCCTTACTCCTTATCGAAATTAATTCAGATGGTTAGAGACTTAGATGTTCGACCTATCCATAAAAACCCTAGAAGACTAGGTAGTGCATTCAGGCATAGGCATGGGCAAGGACTTCATGTCTAACAGCCAAAAGCAACAGGCAGCACAGCAAATTTGACAAATGGGATACTAACGTATCTTAACGAGCTTCTGCCAGGCAAAAGAATCTACCATTCAGAGTCAAACAGGCTAACCTACAGAATGAAGAAATTTTTGCAATCTCTCATTGGACAAGGGCTAATATCCAGAACCTACACGAAACTCAAGACAAATTTCACAAGAAAAAAAACAACAACCCCCATCAAAAAGTGGTGCAAAGGATATGAACAGCATTTCCTCAAAGAAGGGACAATCACACAGCAACGACACATGAACCATCTCATCATCACTCGCCTCAGAGAATGCAAATCAACACAATGAGGATACCATCTCACACCGTTAGGAATGGCAATCATTAAAGTCAGGAAACAAAGGTGCTGGAGAGTGATGTGGAGAAATAGGACATATTTACACGTTGGTGGGATTCTAACTAGGTTCAACCTTTATGGAAACAGTATGGCAATTCCTCAAGGATCTAGAACTACGATGTACCATATGACCCAGCCTCCCACTACTGGGTTATAGCCCAAGAAGGATTATAAATCATGCTGGCTATAAGCACCTTGCACACGTATGTTTATTGCGGCACTATTCACAATAGCAAAGCACTTGGAATCAACCCAATGTCCATCTGTGACAGACTGATTAAGAAATGTGGCCAATATATATACACCATGGGTGCAGGCATAAAAAACGATGGTTTGCCCTTGTAGACAGTGGATTGCAGCTGGAACCGTCATCATTAGTAACTATCACAAGAAACAGAAAACAACACCGCCGTTCTCAATCCCAAAATGTGGAAAAGGGTGGCCTCGGAAGGGGGAACATCACACACCGAGGACCTCTCATGGGAGGAGGAGGGGAGGATTGCATGGGTTATACACTGATTAAATGATGAATTTATGGGTGCTGACGAGTTGATGGTGCAGCACACAACATGGCACAGGTATGCAGTATGGTACAAACCTGCAGCGTTGTGCACATGTACCTAGAACTTAAGTATAATAATAATTAAAAAGAAGGAAATAAAAAAGATTTTAGATTTATCTTCAGGTAATGAAACCTTTTGGAAGTTGGAAGACTTAACAGGGAAATGACATGATCAAATATGCATAATTAAAACCTTACCTTTGCAGTTCTGAGGAGAATGGATGGGGATGGGGGAAGAAAAAGAGTGGGAGACCAGGAATCTGGTCACCATAACTAGGAGTAAAAGCTATTAAAACAAAACAGAAGAACACTTGGCATAACTATGACTCAAGTTTAGGGAACAACCACAAGCAAGGTTGATTTGATCCTTGGTCTCTACATGTTGAGTGAGACCTTGTAAAAATATAAAACTTCCAACCAATGATTGTTGCAATATAGACAAGACTGAAATTACTGGTCAGGGTCCGGTGATCGGTGGTCAAATCTAGAGTCTCCACTCTACTGCCCAGGCTGCAATGCAGTGGCACAATTATAGCTCAGTGCAGCCTTGATCTCCTGGGCTCAAGTGATCCTCCTGCCACAGCCTCCTGAGTAGCTGGGACTACAGCCATGTGCCACCACACCCAGCTAATGTTTTGATTGTAGAGATCAGGTCTTGCTATATTGCCAGGTTGGTCCGGAACTCATAGGCTCAAGTGATTCTCCCACCTTGACCTTCCAAAGTGCTGGGATTACAGGTATGAACCACCACACCCAGCCCTCAGTGATCAAATCTGTGGATACCTAACATTTGTCCAGGTGAGGACCTGGGAATTTGATACTGCTTGTATACACTGAAACGATATTTTGTCCTTTGTTGTGTTCTTAGCCAGATAATTTTAGAGATGTTCATGCTGCATATAGTCATAATAGGGATAAAACTTCTAACTGTGGTCATGAAAGGGAAGGAAACTAATGATTGTCAAGCACTTACTAGTGTCAGGCACTGTATTTTATGTTTTATATATTTCATCTCATTCAATTGTCACAATGACCTTGTAAAGCGGTCTTATTCCCTTTATACAAGTGAGAAAATTGAAGCTAAATTTAAGTAATTTGATGAGAGTGAAAGAGTAGTTAAGAAACTTGTTTAGGAAAGCACAGCTACCAAATGGCAGCTGGAAAGAAACCGAGTTCACTGACTTTGAAGTCTGTGATGCTTCCACTATGGCATTGCTCTGCAAAACCCTTTAGATCTTTTTACATCATCACTCACACTTTCAGGTAAGGATTTTGGTTCTACAAAAAGTTGAGCAGGGAAGGAAGTAACCAGTACTGTCCCAGGAAGTGGGATCAAGGGCAGAGTAATAAAAGGAAAGTGACTCAGTTTCAGTGATTATTCTGATCTGATCTTTTTTTCCCAACTTGGTGAGTCATATATAACTTTGTTTTATGATGACTTCTATTAACTAGAACAATAAAATATTAATAAGCATATACAATTCCATAGAATAAGATCATCACAATGATATGAGGAAAAAGAGATAGTTACAATATATAACGACATTTTGGAGAAATGTAGAGTTTCTTAAAATTTTTCTTTGTAAGTATGTAATTGTCTCTGTGTACAAATATCTAACCTTGGCACTGCCCCCCATCAGTTTTCAATTAAGACTGAGCTGAAAAATATGGAACATGGTATTACCCTATTTTATTCTTTAATGAAATATTACATGATGCATGGAAAATCCTGTGCATCACATAAGACTTACTGTTTCTTCGGAAAGAATATGAAGGAACTGAAGAACAGTAATGCATGAAAACACATTTAATAAAAGTGACCCAATACCTCTGCTACAAGTTCCAAGCTCAGTATCTCATAAAGGATGACTATTCTTGAGAAGAAGCAGAAAACTGCAGAATTTCTTAAAAAGTAAAAGTAGAGAATCAGATAGACTTTTAATTATACAGCTCCTGAAACAACAGCAAAATCCCCATAAACAATGTAGTTGTACTCTAGGAAGGACTGAGAGTGGTTTATGGAGGCTTTGAGAGATGGGGTCAGAAAAATCAACCACTCATTATCTGGGGACCATGATTCTTGGACACTTTAGATAGCATGGTGTTAAGCAATCAGCCTGTCTGGAATGGAATTAGTATTTCTGCTCTGCTATGTACCAAAAGTGTAACATTTTCAAGTTTTTTTGAATTTTATATGCTTCAGTTTAGCAATGTAAAAAAATAAAAATAGTAGTGAAACCTATCCCATGAAGTTATTGTAATGTTTAAATGAGTTAATAGATGCAAACTAAAAATATTATCTGGAAAATAACAACTACTCCGTAATTGTTAGATACCGTGACATCACCACCACCACCACCACCATCATCATCATCATTTTAATGTTATGGTTAATGTATCATCATGATCAACATTTCTCTGTTTTCTACAACTTTGCCTTTGGGATGTCCGTTTTGCTCAGACTCCTTAACTATTTCATTTTGTCTTTCTTAGTCATTATTTTCCCTTTTATTTTCCATGTTTTCCTTTCTTTCTCCCTCCCTTCCTTCCTTTCTCTTCTTTATAACTGTTTTTAATTATTTTAAGTGTAATATTTGATGCATATAAAATAATACATACAGCAGATTATAAGGTTCAATAAATAGTCATAAATCAACCACTCCCATATCTACCACACTGATTAGGAAATAAAGCATCACCGGCACACCTTGGAAGCCCCTGCTTGCCTTGTCCTGGTTCCATCATGTCTCTTCATTTCCCATAAATTCACTAATATCTTGAACTTTCTCATTATCACTATTTTAAAAATATATAACCATTTTATCTCTGTGTGTATTCTTAATCAATGGATTGTTCAATGTTGCATGTCTTAAAACTTTATGTACGTAAAATTTTTCTTGTTTATAGTCTTCCACGTTGCATTTTCACCTCTATCTTGTGATTCCAAGGTAGATCCATGCCAATTTTAGCTGTAGATCATTCATTTTTATTGCTTACTAGGATTCCAACATATAAATTCACCACAATTCTTTTAATCAATTTTATTGCTAATAGGTCTTTGTGTAGTCCCTAATTCTGTGCTGTCATCAACAGTATTTCTGTGAACATTCTTATACCTATTTTTTGGTTTGCATGTTTCAGATTTTCCTTAGGATACAATCCAATGAATGAATTGTTGGATAGTTGAGCATTCTCAACTTTACTAAATACTAATAATATTAGACTATTTTCTATGGCAACTATCATGCTCTACATCCCAACTAGCAATATATTAGAATTTGGTTACTCCAGAGACTCATTTGCACTAAATAGTATCTCTCTTTTTTCTGCCTAGCAAAAACTTAAAATGAAATCTACTTGGAATTCAGGACACAAGGGTCTATAGCATTTTGCTGGTCCTGAAAACTTTGTTATTGTTGTTGTTTATCATAGTTAACACTTTCTTCTTTAAAGCTTCTAATCTTATTACAACTTTAGTAGATGAGAATATTGAAGGTAATAATTTGAAAAAAGTTCCAGCATGTAAGGTTTTAATTATGCATATTTGATCATGTCATTCCCCTGTTAAGTCTTCCAAAGGTTTTCATTACCTGAAGATAAAATCTAAAATCTTAAATATGGTCTCTAAGATTCTGAATAAACTTTGCCTATTTCTTTCTTTTGCAGCTTTGTTTTGGATCATTCCTCTTATTATTATAATAATTATCATTATTTTATTATTAACTAAAGTCTAAGTACACTGATTTTTAAATATGTTTTTCTGGAATTAGACAAATTCTTACTTGCCTGGCTCTTTTTTTTTTTTTTTTTTTTTTTGTGGGACTTTTCAAAATTGTCTCATTGTCTCTGGTATTTAGCAGTTAACTATAATGGGCTTAATTTGATCATGTCATTGTGGTTTACTTTTTATTTATACTGAAATTTACAGTACTTCCCAAATTTCTGACCTGGCCTCTTTCATCAGTTTTAGAAATTCTCAACCATTCTCTCCACTGCTGCACCATTCTCTTTCATCTCCTTTCAAGACACCAATTACATGTTTGTTAGAGCTTTTCATTCTTTCCAACAGGTTTATCACATACTTTTCTGTAATTTTCTTTTTTTCTCTCTTTAGTACAGTATAGTATGTTTTCCATAGACCTATATTCAAATTCCCTACTGTTTCACAAGCACAATCGGCTGTTAAATATACCTATTTCTTTAGCCCTAAAAGTTCTATTAGATTTTAAAAAATAGTTTTCATCTCTCTGGCTAAATTTTCTACCTTTTTAATTTTTTTGTCCATATTTTATCTCTTTT
>NW_016803441.1:994323-1012603 GCF_001698545.2 Rhinopithecus bieti | reverse complement strand
ATATATGTTTTAGAGTGAAAGCTTTACGATTATAAGGTTTTCAGTCTGGTTTCTTTTTTCCTGATTTCTTCTACGTTATAAGCATACACAAAGAGGATATTTTTATGATAGATCTAAAATCACTTTGATAAATTAGTAACATACAACCTCTGCAAATGTTTTCACTTGTTGCTAATTAAATGATGCAGCTGTTTTTCTACTGATTACTAGCCATTTATTAATTTATTCATCTAGTACACATTTTTGAGGCCATAAAGTATTAGAGAATCAATACAATATGTTTGCACTACTCCTGAAGACCATGACCTAGTGCAGTGCTGTCTAATAAAAATATGATGTGTAGCACGTATAAAACATTTAATTTTCTAATGTCAGGTTAAAAAGAGTAAACAGAAAGAAGTAAAATTAATTTTACTAATATACAGTTAGTTGTCCTTCAGCATCCATGGGAGTTTAGTTCCAGGACTTTCCCCAGGCACCAAAATCCACAGATGCTCAACTCCCAAAGTATTTGCATATAACTTATTCATATCCTCGTATATATTTTTATTTATTTGTTTTTTGCTTTGTTTTTGTTTGTTTGTTTTTTACAGAGTCTTGCTCTGTCACCCAGGCTGGAGCGCAGTGGTGTAATTTCAGCTCATTGCTACCTTCACCACCTGGGCTCAAGTGATTGTGCTGCCTCAGCCACCCAAGTAGCTGGGATTACAGGCATGTACCACCACACCTGGCTAATTTTTGTATTTTTAATAGAGACAGAATTTTGCCATGTTCATCAGGCTGGTCTTGAACTCTTGGCCTCAAGTGATCCGCCTGCCTTCACCTCTCAAAATGCTGAGATTACAGGCCTGAGCCATTATGCCCAGCCTCCTCCTATACACTTTAAATTATTTCTAGTTACTTATAATACCTAACACAATGTAAATGCTATGTAAATAGTTGCTATTACTGTGTTGTTTAAATAATAATGTTAAGGACAAAAGGTCTGGATGTGTTCAGTACAGATATTTTAGATCCAAAGTTCATGAAATCCATGGATGCAGAACCCATGAATATGGAAGACTGACTGTACTTTATCTCAATATATCCAAGATTCTATCATTTCAACATGGAACCGATATAAAAATTATTGTGATGCTTTATATTCTTTCTTTCTGGTACTTTTTAGAAATCCTGTTCATACTTTACAGTTATAGCATATCTCAGTTTGGATGCGCTCCTTGCAAGTGCTCCTTACCCACATGTGGTTAGTGACTGCTATGTTGGACAGCACAGGTCTAGCAGATAGATGATATTCATTCACTCTTTCAGAGTGAGGCAAATGGCATGCAAATAAGTACTCAATCAAAGTGTGATGAGTGTGATGAGGGGGTGTTTACAGGGACACTTGTTAATCTTACGAGACTAGAAAAGTTTCCCAGAATTTTAGGCCAAGGATTAATTGAAAAATAGGAGTTATACTTGCACAATAGAGAAGCAACAGAGAGAAATAGGCAGTTTTCCAGACCAAGCAAACAATATGTGCCACTTTAAGGTGCTGAAATAAGTCCAATATAGGAAGACATATGCAATAGAAATAGCAACTAATTATATATAATGGACTGACGTTCAAGACGCAATGGGAATATGGAGAATCAAAGATTGTGGGGTTAGGAAAGAAGGTAAAAAGTTTAACTAGGAGTTGAAGAATGAATGGGAGTTTGTAAAAAGGACTAATAGGATTGGGAAGGAGAGAGGGTTTCTCAGGTAAAGCTTAAAGTTACAAATGAGCAAGGCAACATGGAAAATTTGAGATCGCTCCTTTAGGATGAAGATGAGAATATCTGTGGTAGTAGTAGGAAATGAAACAAAAGAGCAACACTGGGGCCAAATCACGAAGGGTCTTCTTTGCCGGAATCATATCAACTTTATGTCACAGATGACAAGCTCATATTGAAGAGTAAAGCCATGCTGTGATCAGGCTGGTACAGCATAGCCTTCTTTCTGCATTGGAGAGTCATTATCATATTCTTGCCTTGGTACCCTGGTACTTCTAGGACTGTCATCTCGCTTTCACTCGCTCTCTGCTTGCTTTTTCTCACTGTCACCTTGCTTTTTAAAATTCCTATGGAAACCTGCCTTTTGACAATAGAATCCAGTACCCTGGGATCTGGACACCTATGATAGCATCTCATCATGTTCGCAATACATTGCTTGGATCTGATCAGCTTTCAAGTTCTCCTGTTAAAGGTAAACCCTTTACTTTTACCTTGCTGCAGAGCTGAGCACTCCAGGTGGGAAGGATGGGATCTTAGCATGCTAATGACAGTTTAAAGAATTTAGAAAATTCTTTTCTTTTTCAAAATTACCTGGAGTTTAGACAATTGTCTCGCAAGACACTAAAAAATATCCTGCTTTTGTTCTGTAGGACACTTCTGAGCAGGTACTTCTTTCTCTTTCTTTAAGAACCCTAAGCCCCTACAAAGAAAATAGTTGATGGGGAGAAAATTACACGGCATAGAAAGATGAAAGATAAAAGTATATTAACATAGTTTAAAGGATTATTATACCTATTGCATGTGCAAGGATGTGTGAAAAAATTAAATTCTTTTAAATATACCGAAGTCTTCTTTGGACATTGATTTTTGTCTCATTTATTCATTGACTAAAAAATATCTACAGGCCAGGTGCGGTGGCTCATGCATGTGATCCCAGCACTTTCGGAGGCCTAGGCAGGCGGATCGCCCGAGGTCAGGAGTTCAAGACCGTCTCTACTAAAAATACAAAAAAAAAAAAAAAAAAAAAAATTAGCTGGGCATGGTCATGGGCGCCTATAATACCAGCTAGTTAGGGGGCTGAGGCAGGGGAATTGCTTGAACCCAGAAGGCGGAGGTTTCAGTGAACTGAGATCATGCCACTATACTCCAGTCTGGGTGACAAGAGTGAAACTCCATCTCAAAGAAAAATAAATAAATAAATAAATAAATAAATAAATAAATAAATAAATAAAAATAAAAATATCTACTGAGTGCCTACTAAGCCCAAGTGCTATATTCTGAGTGCTGTATATACAGTGATAGACAAGACAGATAAGGTCCCTGGCCTCAGTGAGAAAAATGCTAAGAAGAAAAAATAAGACAATGGGATATTGAATACAGCAGTAAGGATGCTTCCTTTCTCAAGTTACAGAAATAAAAAAAGAACAAAAATTTTAGTCAATAAGGATATTGATTATCTCACACAACATAAAGTTAGTGGTTAGAAGAGTTCCAGGATAAGTAATTCAAGAACTCATTTACTTCATCATTTACAGAAATTATTTCTGCTTTGCCATTTCCAACATGTTGGCCAGTCCTGTTTGCCTGGATAGCAGAGTCTCAGTAGTCATTTTCAGACAATGATATCCTGGGGATAGGAAAGGCCGCATTCTTTTTAAGCAGTGAGATACATTTTTCTAGAAGTGCAATGCCCTGGCCCCCACTCAAAACATCCTCTGTATTATATAACATGTTTATTCCTAGACCAATCAATTGTTAATAGTCTGAGACAATGATGAATGCCTTAAAATAATCAAGTATCTTGGCCGGGCATGGGTGGCTCATGCCTGTAGTCCCAGCATTTTGGGTGGCCGAGGCAGGCAAGTCACTTGAGGTTGGGAGTTGGAGACCAGCCTGGCCAACATGATGAAAAGCCATCTCTACTAAAAATAGGAAAATTAGCCAGTCATGGTGGTACTTGTTTGTAGTCCCAGCTACTCAGGAGGCAGAAGCAGGAGAATAGCTTGAACCCGGGGAGCGGGGGATTGCAGTGAGCTGAAATCACACCACTGTACTCCAACTTGGTGACAGAGCAAGATTCAGTCTAAAACAACAACAATAAAAACAAAAACAAACAAAAATTATAAAGCATCTTGCTTTGCGGTTAGAAAGGGTCCAGTCTCCCTTGAAGATCTTGTTCTTCTAGGGGACGTGAATAATACCAAGGTCCTATCATCAAACAGTGACTGTAGAATAAGCAGTGAAAAGTGTCTGCTACAGTGAGTGGCTGAATTGGAAGGAGTGGGAGATCTGAGAAATCTCTCTGAGATAAAATTGAACCAAGATCTAACTGATGAGAAAGACACAGCCATACAGCAATCTGGGGAAGAATATTCCAGGCAAAGTGAAGAGCAAATGAAATGGATCCAAGATGGGGAAAAGTTTGATGTGCTTGAGGAAATAAAAAAGACAGTGTGGATGAAGTTCAGAGAATATTTGGGAAAGTGAAATCTAAAAGGACCCAGAAGCAAGTACTAGCTCAATCTACATAGTCTTGTGAGCCACTGTAGGAAGCTGAGCTTTATTCTGTTGAAACTTAGATGTCATTGGAAAATTTTGAAGCTGGAGTTTTTTTGTTTTTTTTTTTTTGAAACAGAATCTCACTCTGTTACCCAGACTGAAGTGCAGTAATGAAATCATAGCTCACTGCAGCCTTGAACTCCTGGGCTCAAGCAATCCACCTGTTTCA
Source organism: Rhinopithecus bieti (assembly GCF_001698545.2). Taxonomy (NCBI): domain Eukaryota; kingdom Metazoa; phylum Chordata; class Mammalia; order Primates; family Cercopithecidae; genus Rhinopithecus; species Rhinopithecus bieti. The sequence continues at coordinate 1,008,118 of NW_016803441.1, read as the reverse complement.
GCCTCTCAAATGGCTGGCATTACAGACATGAGCCACCGTGCCCATCCAAGCCTGAAAAAATGTTAAGCCATTTAAAAACAGTTACTTTGGTTGCCATGTAGGAATGAGTCACAGTGAGGCAAGAGTAAAAACATTTAAGAAACAAATGTAGTAGAACAGGCAAAAAATCATCATAGCTAGTATAAAAACATTATATTAAAGATGGCAAGGAGATGCCAGTTATATTTTGGGGTATTGCTGACATGATCTATCAATGGATTGTTTGTCAAGGATATGAAAAAAGACAAAAATAAAACATAACTTTTGGGTTTAGGGCCAGAACAATTGAGTAGATATTTGTACCATTAACTGAAATGGAAAGTTATTGAGGAGAAACTGATTTTGTTGGGCTGAAGAAAATCAAGAATTCTGTTTTGGACATGTTGAGTTTGACATTCCGATTATATCCAAGGAGAAATATGAATACAGAATTGGCCAGTGATTTGGACAGGGTTTTCAGCCGGAGACAATTTGGGTAATCATAATATGGATTAGATTTTAATTTGTGGGACTAGATGAGATCATCTAGAAAAAAGGAGATGGAGAAAAATTTCATCTAAGGACACATTAAAATTTACAATTTTGTCCTATGAATCTAGATTAGCAAAGTATCCTAAAGAGGAACTACCAATAAGGTAAGAGAAAAGCCAGGATACTGGAGCATCTTGGAAATCAAGAGAAGGAAGTGTTACAGGATTGAGAGGTAGTCAACTGATCAGTGCTGCTGAGTGACGGAGTGAGAGAAAGACATAGGATTGACCATGGGCTTTGGAAAATGGAAGTTGCTGAAGACTTAGATAATAGCCTTTACTTAGTGAAGTCTGTATAAATAGCTGTTGAGTTAAAATGCTATTCTGGTCTGTCTTTTTTTTTAATCTCACCACTGTCCCAAATTCCAATTATGATAAATATCTAAACATTTTTAGTACAGCATAATACATATTTTGCTTTAACGTGGCCTTGATGATTAGCCATTCTTAAAAAGATTTGATTTAACATATTGTTGGGGATAATTCTCCAAAGGTCTCTTAAATTTCTGTATATCTTGCTAGTGGAGGAACTTAGCCTTTGTTCTGAACTCTTCCTAAAAATGTTTTATAGGGAACAACCTTGAAAGATGAAGATGGTGTCTTCTTCCGGAGCAAAAACGTTTGTTCATTGTTGTGTATAAATACGTATGATGTATTCTATGTATGGGAGAAAGGCCATTCATGCTTATTGCCCATTAGAAAGGATCTGTTTCCTAAGCTCAGAATGCCTCTCCAATAATGTAACCCACTACATGTGTGGATAGCATCTGTCTCTTTTCTAATCTGCCTGTGGGAATTGGAGTATAGGCCTAAATGATAATACTCTGGTATCAGCTAATACAATGAGTAATAAAGTTTTTTTTTTCTTTGACCTTGGAGCTTCATGTCTTCTGTTGGCAACCAAAAATTGTGGCAGCCCAACCTGATAGCTTGCAAGTACAATAAAATTTCCCATCCTTGGCAGTACTTGACACACAAATGTATCTCAGTGATCTAAGCTAATGAAAACAATTATTTATTTTCAGTTTATAATGTTTAGTCTCCATAATCATTCTATTACATATTTTTTTTTTATTGTTGTTCTATTAAAACATTGTATACTTTCAAGCCTTGCCTATATGACTTTGGCTGCTATTTCCACTAGGAAAGGAGCTGTTCCTTGTGGACATTTGGTATAATGTTCAAGAGGTATCTTGAACAGACATAGAGTGAATATTATAATAATATATTGAAAGATCTCCACAGTTTCTATCAAACTTTACAGCTCATATTCTACTTTTTTGTAACTACAAATGGAAATAGAATTATGATGTTTTGAAACTGATACACTAGTTTCTGTGAAAAAGAAAAAATAAGTACTGCCATTGTGTTGTAATTAATATTGCTTCAGTAATACATGATAGTTTATTTTCTCCTTCTTCACACACTCAGAATAATAAATTACAGAGCGAGAAGAATCTCAGAGAGCATGATTTCTAAGGCCTACTTTTACATATGAAGAAATGGAAACTGAAGCATGTTGCTGAGTTAGTTATATTACCAGGATTGAATTTAGACTTCTGATTGTCAGCTAATTTTTCCTGTCACAGTGTTTTATATACTTATTCCCTCGGACCTCTGTCCTCTGTTAATCCCTTAGTGCCAAGAAGGAGGAATGTTCTGAAAAACAATGTATAGTGTCAAGAGAAATCATGTGGCAGATAAATGAGACAAAAAGGATCAGGTTTATAGCTGAGGCTCCTCAGTCACCAATGGCCAGCTATTGCCAGCAAATTCTACTAAAGACAAATGAACAACCCAAACTGGAATTTCAAAATCTGCTCACTTAAAAAAAATCCCATTGACTAGAAATTCAGAGAAATTGTTATGAGCAAGTCATCAACAAATTAGCAATGCCAGACACAATTGCAACATCCATTTGTTCCTTTATTTAATTCCCCGGGCAGGTCAACTGAAAGAATAAATCACATGAGTCATTTGTCATTAAGTAGGACAAAAGCTCAGGAGTTTGATTTTATATATATATAGTTATTTCCTTTGCAACATGTTTTAAGCATTACATAAACATAGAATAAGAATCCTTCTGCAACTAGACACACAGCAATACTTTTTAACAGATTATAAATCAATTTTAGACTTCATCCAGTTTGTCTATGTTTAATTTTCCCTGCAGAGACAAAAGGTACAAATTTAAAATTTATATCTTATACAGAGTAACAATCTTATTTGTTTATTTAATGGCCTAAGATCGATTATATTTCTTCTTTTGAACCTATTAAAAAGTGAACAAACTTCCATTTCATTTTTTTCCTTTTATGTGTAATCTTGTTTACAACTCTAGGTTTGTTGACACCACTTGATTCTAAGAATGATTGATTCCTGTCTCCAACCAACCTTAAGAATTTTGTTTAAATCAACTCCAATGAGCTTCTGATTTTCCTCTTACTTAAGGGCTATAAAGCTGCACTGTCTAATCAGCAAAAGGATTTATATCTAACAAGTTCTTGATATTTAGCTGGTAACTGGGAAGTTTATTCACTGCCATCTAAGTGGTGAGAATTATTTTTACCTACATCAATCATTTCTATGGTTAAATGAGAAGCAACAGCGTGGTGAGTCTGAGCACAGCAGTTAACAGCTGTTAAGACAGAGACATTTTTTTTTCCCCTTTAAATTTGCCTCAGCATTATGTCCTAGTGCTGCTTAAGCCACTTCTGATATTCTGGAGGGTTATAAGACTTTTATATGGACTTAAATTTGTATAGTTAAGAAATCATTGGCAAACAAAAAAAAGTTTTTTATTGAAACCAACGTATACTTAAATTCATCCTCATTTGTATAAACAGCTTATCTTTTAAAAATACGCAGAAAAAACTGCCACGTTGCATGTAACTGAAATTGAGTATATTAATATGCTTTTTCCTAAATATGCCAATAGATGCCATTATTATTTAACACATGGGATTCAGTTTCATGGCACAACTATATCTAAATTTAGCTGTGCCATGAAACTGAATCCCACATGTTTATGAAGAGACAAACATGCCAATATGGACTTCTTATGAAGAGGTAGTCCATTAAAATGAATCTCCGTAAGGTTACTATACCTTATCTTTACGTTTTAAAAGCTGTAACAGAAAGTACTGTGTTCTGTTTTGTGAACACTGTGAGCTTAATTCAAAGGCTTGTTCATTCTATTATTGGTCTTGTAACGTCTCCTGCTTTTATGATTGTATTTTGTTGCCTCTCTCCAATGTAGTCTTGCCTGTTTGTCATTTCTTTGTTACTAAATATAAGTGAAAATGCCATGATATTGTTCTTCTGATTTTCTTTAGGGAAATTTTGACTCATTTCTTCAGTTTTGATATCCTTACTCCCCTCTCCACTACTGTGGTTCACTCATGTTGGCTTTATGCCATTATAGTACCAATAAAAAATGTTGTGACAGCATTATCACTAAGTGATGTTGCGTATCTGTATTTCTATTTTTATATTTCTTGATATTACTTGCTGTTGTTATATTGAAGTCAAGAAGGGTATTAGATTGTTAAATTATGGCTAATCATATTACTAAAATGTTAATAAATAGATAAATATATAGCATTTAATCAAAACATCATTATTCACTTATGGAAATGCATGTTAAGTACTTTTTCAAAATTAAATGATCAAAGGAATTCACTAAAGTGGGGGTTACGAAGCTATCTTAGTTAACCTGTTTATAATTTAGCAGGACCTTTTGACAGATGAGCTGTCCTCAACAACTTGCTTTATAAACGTAGCTTAAATTATTTGCGATAAACTAAAATATAGACCAAAATCACATTTACCTATTTTATTTGAATTTACTCACCAATATGAATTTCTTTTCAAATGTAAAGCAAATTACCATTACAATCTATAATTTGCATGCAGACATTCTATTTCTGTTACCTATCCTGTTATAAATGGCCTTCTTCTCTTCAATTCTCACTTACTAGTCTGTCCTCAACAGAGCTGTAAAAATAATTTGCTTAAATTGCAGGTCTTACATCATTATTCTATTGCAAAACATTCAGTGGGCCCCAATTTTCCTGTAGAAAAAGGAAAAGCAGGTATTCAGAACACTTCACATTCTGGATACAACCTTCTTTGCAAAACTTATCCCTCTCTATATGTGTTCATGGATTGTAACACACTTGGCAGAATTAAATTGTATGATGTTTATTTGTTTTTTTAGACAAAAATACATTTAACTATTTTAATTATAATTCATCTTATTTACTAGTAACTTTTAAAGTTTTTGACAATGTTATGGACTTATAAGTTATCACACAGTCCTTTTTAATGTGATATATATTTTTTGATTTCTGACTGAGAAATTTTGATTTCTGAGCTCAGAAAGTTGTCACTTACTTGATATGACAGAATTGGCAAAGTCAGAAATAGAATCTCTATCTTCTGATATTTAGTCCAGTGGGTTTGGTTTCCAGTGGCTTTGATTTTTTTCATATTAGCAAGCTGCTTCAGTATCATGTTATCATTCAGCAACATCAATATTATTGTTATTACATAAAAAGAAAAGAAAAGCAAATAATAAAACTATAATGCTAGTTATTACATACATATTAAATATTATTAAATCTTTAAATATAATTATACAATAACTATATTAATATAACTTTTACAAAGTAGAAAAAGCAAATATGGGCCTGGCGCGGTGGCTCAAGCCTGTAATCCCAGCACTTTGGGAGGCCGAGACGGGCAGATCACGAGGTCAGGAGATCGAGACCATCCTGGCTAACACGGTGAAACCCCGTCTCTACTAAAAAATACAAAAAGCTTGGGCCGGGCGAGGTGGCGGGCGTCTGTAGTCCCAGCTACTTGGGAGGCTGAGGCAGGAGAATGGCTTGAAACTGGGAGGCGGAGGTTGCAGTGAGCTGAGATTGCATGACTGCACTCCAGCCTGGGGAACAGAGCGAGAATCTGCAAAAAAAAAGAAAAACAAATATGAAAACTGACCATAAAATATACTGAGTCAACTTCTTTTTGTACCTGGGACAATATTATATATACGCCCCACAGCCATTAGACATGATAAAACTTGAAAATATTGTGATATGTTGTAATAGTTTAGGAAAAAGAATATTCATATATGTCATATCATTAGGGAATTTTAAGATTGTATGAATCTAATATAGCATATAGAATGAATAATAGTAACCAAAAATGGGTATTAAATTGGCAAGATTGCATTTTTTTTTTTTTTTTTTTTTTTTTTTTTTTTTTTTTTTGAGACAGGGTCTCGCTTTGTCACCCAATCTGGAGCATAATGGAATATTCACAGTTCACTGCAGCCTCTACCTCCTGGGCTCAAACAATCCTCCCACCTTGGCCTCTCAAGAAGCTGAGACTACAGGCACATGCTACCACACCCCACTAATTTTTATATATATGTATTTTTTATAGAGATGGAGTCTCACTATATCACCCAGGCTGGTCTCCAACTCCAGAGCACTAGGAATACAGGCTTGAGCAACTGTGCCCGGCCCCAAGATTGCATCTAAGTAGATGAGAACTTGATAAACTATCTGTTTTTTTCAGGTAGCAGAATTGAACTACTTCTAAATAATTGAAGTAAAAAGTCTTCCAGTATAGCAGACCTTCTGTAGCGGGAGTTTTCATATCCGTGGATATGGAGGGCTGAGTCTACTAGGCAATTTTATATGAGAAACTGGAGCATCTGTGGATTTTGAACTCTGTGGGGGGTCCTGGAACTAATCCACTGCAGATACCAAGGGATGATTGTGTCTATGCTGCAAGACTTGAAATCCTGGCTACACCACTTATTGGCATGAGATCTTGAGCAAGTTACTAAACCTTTCTGTTTCTCAGTTTCCTTATCTATAGAATTAAGATAATAATAGCACTTATCTCATAGATTTGTTTTGAGGATTGGATGATTTTATTCGTGTTATATACTCAAAATAGTTCTGGACACATTTAAGGAGTTCATTTGTGTTACATACTCTGAACAGTACCTGGTTCAGTAATGATAGCCATCACCATCATCATCATCAATACATTCATCATCGAAAACAATAATAAAGAGCCTATGAAGTAAATACTTCTAAAATTTGGAAAGGAAGCATATTCATGGAATAGTATACATTTCCGACAGCAGTTTCAGGTTAAAAGTAAAAGAACCAAGGGATATCTAGCTGCATCAATTTAATTAAGTCAGTTTAAATAAATCTGATATAAATTAGTTATAAGGCTAAAATGGAGACACCAAAGAAGTCAACAAGCATTTGTGACACTTAAAACAGTGAACTTGGGATTTATTATGAATAAACATTCTTCATAAGTGAATGGCCAGAAAATTTCTATTCTGTCACCAAGTGTGTCGTTATGCTTAAAATTATTTTTTGAGATGGAGTCTCGCTCTGTTACCCAGGATGAGTGCAGTGGTGTAATCTTGGCTCACAGCAATCTCCGCCTCCCGAGTTCAAGCAATTCTCCCTGCCTCAGCCTCCCAAGTAGCTGGGATTATAGGTGGATGCCACCATGCCTGGCTAATTTTTGTATTTTTAGTAGAGATGGGGTTTCACCATGTCGGCCAAACTGGTCTTGAACTCCTGACCTAAGGTGATCCACCCTCCATGGCCTCCCAAAGTGCTGGGATTATAGGCATGAGCTACCACACCTGGTCCTGGTTGTGCTTAATAGACATCATACATTTAAAACAAGTATTTTTAAAAAATCTATTAGATTTATCTAAGTAATAATAAATAATCACATTAACTGAAACATAATATAGTCTTAGCTTTTGGGTTATTTTCAAATAACGTACTTTAAAAGTAGGTAGCAAAATGGTTGCCACACTGAAGATGTAGAAGAGTTGTGATTTCGGGTTAGTTGGCTGAAATCAAATCATCAACTCATCTCTGTTTATAAATTGTCTCAAGTATAAGTATGGATATGTTTCTTATAGTAAAATTCTGTGAAGATCAATAACGGTTTTAAATGTAATAAATTGTCATGTATTGATTAAATGAAGTCTTTTGCAGAAATATTTTCACATGAAATTGTGGCTATGTTTCTCATTTCACCCTCTAGTGGTCTTATGACAATACTGCATTTTCCCTTTTTAGTCATTTCATAGTTGGTTCTGCTTTCTTTGGTTAACACTTGTTTTACAGCTCAATGCTAAATGACTTAATCATATCTCTATATTAATGCATTGCTGTTGTTGAGTCTGTGCTAAAATACTGCTCTTAAAACGATAGAGAATAATGGGTTTATTTTATTGTTTTCATGATGTTGATAGACTCAAGTCACACGTCCTGTCATCTACTTACTCTTTTCTATTAAGGTACTTTGGTTAAATGTTCCATATCTCCAAAATATGCTCTAAAAATCTTCCATGGAGGGAAAAGGTAATTGACAGTCTTCAGAATTTCATGGATTTACACTCTTCCCTCATCTACAGACCAATTTAAAAATCATCATAAAGTGGTAAAAGTTTATGGATCTGACAAAAGAAGGATAAACGTATACATTTTACTAATCCTGGAAGCTTGAAATATATATCAGATTTCTACAAGATGGTGAAAGAAGAAAAACATGCTATTTTTAAAAAATCTTGTTCTAAAGCTCAATCATATGTGTTAATATGATACTGCATATTTTTCACCAAAATGTGAGGTAAACAAACAATAAATAGTCTTACCTGAATTATATGGATCCCTGACAACACCAATGAATACTTGAAAAGGTCTGCAGACAATTACACAAGTAACTTTTCACTAAGACCCTGTAGGAGAATATCAGTGCATAAAACATTTTTTTTATTTTGCAAGTAACATTTTTTCCCCAATAATATTTTAGGAAGTCTGAATTTAAGCATTTACGATTTGTTATTTATTTATTTTAGAGGCAGGGTCTTGCTCTGTCACCCAGGTTGGAATGCAGTGGCACCATCATAGCTCACTGTAGCCTTGAACACCTGGGCTTAAGTGACTCCTCTGCCTCAGCCTCCCAAAGTGCTGGGATTACGGGCATGAGCCACTGCACCTGGCCACATTTACTATTTGGTAGCATCATTGATAACTACATTTTTAGGTCACTTTATCTTCTATCATGCATATACATATTTGTTATTTTCCCAGTAATACTCAAGTTTGCCCTGTCTTCAGTTATTGGATGATAATGATAGGTTTGAGGTTTTCTTGTTTTTTTCATGATGTGTTTGCTATTCTGATTGAAGGAAAATTAAATATTGCCTACAGATTGTACCGTTACTGCACAGTGATAATACTTGGAAACTACACGTATTTTTGAAGCAAATTTAATCACATAGAAGACTATATGTATTATTCCATGTTTGTTTATGTGCCACAGAATTAGCATATGGCCAAGAAAAAAATATACAATTTTTGAAATTAGTTGGATTTTCATTCATTTGGATGTATATTTAATAAAAGTTAGAACAGATAAGACCTTTGTCCCCAGGAATCTTCTTTCTAGTCTTCTAGAAAGATACAAAATAAATAATAATACACATAAATATATGACTACAAATATCTTCAGTGAAGAAAAAATAAGAATATAATAAAGATCAGCACTATGTGATTTAGATTTTGGCATGTAGGAAAGACTTTGCTGAGAAAACAATATTTAAGCTGAAACCTGAAAGATAATTTAGAGTTAGCCATATGGAAAGTTGGGAACAAGTTTCCCAGGCAGCAGAACTGTATGCTTAAAAAGTCTGAGGTGGAAAACAGCTAAAAAGTGAGCTACCAAGTAGCATTTACTGTAATTCTGTATACTACAAAACTATACTTATATTCTTGTTATTTTCCTTTGGGCATTTTTTGGTCAATGGAAAAACTTGTATTATCAAATAATTTATTCATAATAAATACATGTGTTAATTGGGTATCTCAGTAAATGAAAATTAAGATCCACACACATCTATGTGTATATACATATATAAGGAATAGGCATGGCTAAGTACTCTAAGAATGACTTCAACAATTTTTTTATTCCTTAGAAAAAGAATGAGTGGTATTGACATATTTTGCATATAATAACATTCAAAAGGATCTCCGCAGTAGGCTTCTCTCTTTCTCTCTCCTTTCTTTTCTTTCTGTTTTTGAGACAGGGTTTTGCTCTGTTGTCCAGGCTGAAGTGCAGTAGTCCAAACATGGCTTACCGCCACCTTGAACTCCGGGGGTCAACCTATCCTCCCACCTCAGCCTCTCAAGTAGCTGGGACTATAGGTGTGTGACACCATGCCTGGCTAATTCTGTATTTTTTTGTAGAGACAGGGTTTCACCATGTTGCCCAGGCTGGTCTCCAACTTCTGGGCTCAGGGGATCTGCCTGCCTCGGCCTCTTAAAGTGCTGAGATTACAGGTGTGAACCACCACACTGGCCAAGGCAATATCTTATAGATAGTACTTTTTTTTTTGACAGGGTCTCGCTCTATCACCCACGGTCAAATGCAATGGCACAATCATAGTTCACTGTAACCTTGAACTTCTGGGCTCAAGCAATACTCCCACCTCAGGCTTCCCAGTAGCTAGGACTCTGGGCATGTTCCACTAGTCCCAGTTAAATTTTAAATTCTTGGTAGAGATGGGAGCCTCATTATATTGTTCAGGCTGATCTCAAACTCTTTGCTTTGAGTGATGTTCCTGCCTCAGCCTCCAAAGGACTGGGATTACAGGGATGAGTTGCCCTTCCAGCCTAGATCATGCTCTAGATTGTCCAGAGCATTAATCTGGAATTTTTCTTTTTGTTGGGTTTTGTTATTTTTTTCCCCTCTGTTCACTATTAAAGTATAGGACATTAATGATCCAGTAAAAATGTAAATAAATGCCTATATCTTTATTACCTGGTGTGATGGTTAATATTGAGTGTCAATTTGATGGGATTGAAGGATGCAAAGTATTGTTCCTGGGTGTGTCTGTGAGGGTGTTGCCAAAGGAGATTAACATTTGAGTCAGTAGGCTGGGAAAGGCAGACCCACCCTCAATCTGGGTGGGCACCATCTAATCAGCTGCAGGTGCAACTAGAATAAAAGGAGGCAGAAGAATGTGAAAAGACCAGACTGGCTTAGCCTCCCAGCCTACATCTTTCTCCCATGCTGGATGCTTCCTGCCCTGGAACACTGGGCTCCAAGTTCTTCAGCTTTGGGACTTGGACTGGCTTCCTTGCTCCTCAACTTGCAGACAGTCTATTGTGGGACCTTGTGATTGTGTAAGATAGTACTCTTTAGTAAACTCCCCTTTATATATACATCTATCCTATTAGTTCTGTCCCTCTAGAGAACCCTGACTAATACACCTAGCTAAAGTAACAACCTCAGCTATTATTTTTTAACACTTCCCTGTAAGACTTGAACTATAAGGCCAGGTAAATTCCCAAGATGGCAAACCACCATCCTGGAATCTTAGGAGTGGCATCCCAAAATATTTTAGAAGCAGATGATTGCTCAGTGACCAGCCCATTCCTTCTCACCTCTTCAAAATAAAGGAATCAAAATAAAAACAAGAGTTTGTTTATCTGTTCCTTTATACAAGATACACTATGAGTAAGGGTAAACCTATGTCCTGGTCGTGTTTTACACCTGTTGTCATAGCTTAATTTTTAATGATATTCCACTTTGACTTTCAAAAGTGTTCCAGTTTAAGACAATAAATTATACTGTCATTTTGCCTATTAGATCCTCAGTATAATCCATTAACAATAGCATGTCATACTGAAACCACCTAACCACTATTAGAAGTTGCCCAGTACCAGACAGTATTCTTAGTTGCAAGACTTGGAAACCCTTTGTGGAAAACATAAGCAAAAAATGAATTTCTTGGAGGCATATGGGACAACTCAACGTATGAAGAGAAAACTGAAGAACTAGTGTCCCTGTGCAACAAAACGAGAACAGTTCCCGGAGACGAGTTAAGAGAAACTGTTGAACAGCCTATTTAAGGTGCCACAAATTGAGATATTTTGCCTCAGAGATTCATTGTTTGTGACATTCTGCTAAGGTATCAAATTTAAAGACAGGGTATCTGATTGGTCTTGGGTCAAGTGTTCCTTTTTTTTCTTATTTATTTATTTATTTTATTATACTTTAAGTTCTGGGGTACATATGCAGAACGTGCAGTTTTGTTACATAGTTACACATGTGCCAAGGTGGTTCACTACACCCATCAAACCATCACCCGTATTAGGTATTTCTCCTAATGCTATCCCTCCCCTAGCCCCCCACTCCAACGGGCCCTGGTGTGCGCTGTTCCAGTCCCTGTGTCCATGTGTTCTCATTGTTCAACTCCCACTTATGAGTGAGAACATGCAGTGTTTGGTTTTCTGCTCTTGTGTTAGTTGGCTGAGAATGATGGTTTCCAGCATCATCCATGTCCCTGCAAAGGACATGAAATCATCCTTTATTATGGCTGCATAATATTCCATGGTGTATATGTACCACATTTTCTTAATCCAGTCTATTATTGAGGGGCATTTGGGTTGGTTCCAAGTCTTTGCTATTGTGAATAGTGCCACAATAAACACACGTGTGCATGTGTCTTTATAGAAGAATGATTTATAAACCTTTGGGTATATGCACAGTAATGGAATTGCTGAGTCAAATGGTATTTCTAGCTCTAGATCCTTGAGGAATTGCCACACTATCTTCCTCAGTGGTTGAACTAATTTGCACTCCCACCAACAGTGTAAAAGTGTCCCTGTTTCTCCACATCCTCTCCAGCATCTGTTGTTTCCTGACTTTTTAATGATTGCCATTCTAACTGGTGTGAGATGGTATCTCATTGTGGTTTTGATTTGTATGTCTCTAATGACCAGTGGTGATGAGCTTTTTTCATATGTCTGTTGGCTACATAAATGTCTTCTTTTGAGAAGTGTCTGCTCATATACTTTGCCCACTTTTTGATTTTGTGTGTGTGTGTGTGTTTTTTTTCTTGTAAATTTGTTTAACTTCCTTGCAGATTCTGGATATTAGCTCTTTGTCTGATGAGTAGATTAAAAAAATTTTCTCCCATTCTGTAGGTTGCCTGTTCACTCTGATGATAGTTTCTTTTGCTGTGCAGGAGCTCTTTAGTGTAATTAGATCCCATTTGTCAATTTTGGCTTTTGTTGCCATTGCTTTTGGTGTTTTTAGATATGAAGTCTTTGCCCATGTCTATGTCCTGAATGGTATTGCCTAGGTTTACTTCTAGGATTTTTTATGGTTTTAGGTCTTATGCTTAAGTCTTTAATCCATCTTGAGTTAATTTTTGTATAAGGTGTAAGGAAGGGGCCCAGTTTCAGTTTTCTGCATATGGCTAGCCAGTTTTCCCAACACCATTTATTAAATAGGGTGTCCCTTGTCCATTGCTTGTTTTTGTCACGTCTGTTAAAGATCACATGGTTGTAGATGTGTGGTTTTATTTCTGAGGCCTCTGTTCTCTTCCATTGATCTATATATCTGTTTTGGTACCAGTACCATGCTGTTTTGGTTACTGTAGCCTTGTAGTATAGATTAAAGTCAGGTAGCATGATGCCTCCAGCTTTGTTCTTTTTGCTTAGGATTTTCTTGGCTATGCGTGCTCTTTTCTGGTTCCACATGAAGTTTAAAGTAGTTTTCTTCCCCCAATTCTGTGAAGAAAGTCAATGGCAGCTTGATAGGAATAGCATTGAAACTATAAATTACTTTGGGCAGTATGGCCATTTTCATGATATTGATGCTTCCTATCCATGAGCATGGAACGTTTTTCCATTTGTTTGTCCTCTCTTATTTCCTTGAGCAGTGGTTTGTAGTCCCCTTTGAAGAGGTGCTTCACATCCCTTGTAAGTTGTATTCCTAGGTATTTTATTCTCTTTGTAGCATTTGTGAATGGGAGTTCATTCATGATTTGTTATTGGTGTATAGAAATACTTGTGATTTTGCACATTGATTTTGTATCCTGAGACTGCTGAAGTTGCTTGTCAGCTTAAGGAGATTTTGGGCTGAGATGATGGGGTTTTCTAAATATACAACCAGCAATCATGTCGTCTGCAAACAGAGACAATCTGACATCCTGTTTTCCTATTTGAATACACTTTCTTTCTTTCTCTTGCCTGATTGCCCTGGTCAGAACTTCCAATACCATGTTGAATAGGAGTGGTAAGAGAGGGCATCCTTGTCTTGTGCTGGTTTTCAAAGGGAATGCTTCCAGTTTTTGCCTATTCAGTATGATATTGGCT